>NC_079448.1:40224000-40321500 GCF_903798145.1 Danio aesculapii | reverse complement strand
TTTGGAATTAGATTTAAATATTAGTATGTGCAGTATGAAAGGAACATTCCAATATTCATGGGGCCCACATTTATAAAAAAGAAGTACTAACATTAAAATCTTAATGGTTTTTAAAAGATTATACAACATATAATAGAAAATTCTTTTAAAAAAATCTATATTATTAAAATAGTCTTCTTGGCACTAGTCGGGGCCCCCTAATTCCCGGGGCCCTAAGTGGCTGCTTACCTTGCTTATTGGTTAAGTCCGCCCTTGGTTATGTGTCTTGTGCACCAAATGTTCATATCAGATTCATTTAAAGAGCCCTATTATGCATTAAAAAGGTCATATTTTGGTTTTCATTTCATTTCAAAACACTTTCATTGTCTTACAATATGTATGTATTTTCACCTAATTATCCCAACGACTCCCATATGATTCGTTCAGCGATCCCTTTGTTCCCAAACCACTCCTTTGTGTGAAGCTAATCTGCGGTGATTTGTCTGATGAACCAGTCTGTTGTGATTAGTCGACTGGGTTCAGCGCGAAACAGAGAGAAACGCCCACCATGGCTATGAAATAGCATAGAGTATGTGAGAATCCAATACAGGAATGCAATAAAGCAATGCAGTTAAACACCAGCATATTACTCTACTCTTAAACCTGACCACAAGTAATAACAACGACACACATTCAGGATTGATCTACACAGAGGAAAAAGTTGAACTGTTTTGAAAATTGACAAACAGCAGAGGATCGCGAGTTCAGAAACGCATTTAAATTGGTAAAGGAAAAAGCATGCGTCACATTTTCAATGTGGTTTTGGATGCAATATGTGAACAGCCCCATAAAGATTTAACCTGAAAGATACATCACAAGCACTGATCTATAATAGATAAGTTATCACAAGCCACGCTGAGCGATTACAAGTTACAACACACAATTAAAAAAATATTTTGCAAACTACAAAAAATGAGGCAACAATTTTAATTACATTTACATGTTCTGATGTTTATATGAACTGTAACAGTTACTGAGAAAGTCCCTGTCAAAGTTTGACAAAGTCCCATACATAATAGTATCTGCTGCTCCTTGCTTTAATAGTAAACAGCCGGTGAATCCTGCATTGCAGCGTAGGTTATTGAATCAATTATCAGAAAAAATTACAGGAACAAACACAGCACTAGGTTGGCTATACCATGGTATTGTTGTGAAAATGAACTTTAACCCTTTATTCCCCACAGCCGAATCTCCATCTGTCAGTAATCACCATTTTTGTGTCATGATCAGTCCTGTGATCTCCTGCACTCCACTAGTGTCTGAAGGGTAAGGCACGTTCACATTATACCGAATCCAAGACTTCATATTTGGTGATGTATTAACGTCAAAGCGTTCAGGCAAAAGATCCGAACCTAGCACGATTCATTTATTCGACTCTGAGTCAACAAAGAAGCAATAGTTTTAAACACGGTTCTCTTTCAGATTTAAACCTCAGCTGGATGTTTTTATTCACTAAGAGCTGTGTTACACACTGCATAGAAGTTCATTTTCAAAATCCCATATTAGGGGGTCTTTAATATGGATTATGTGACATTGAAGACTGTGGCAGTGATGTTGAAAACTCAACTTCAAAACACAAGAAAAAAAAATGCAATGTATTCACACAGTTGTAAAAAAAATAGAATACAATAGACACAGACATGTGATTACAAAGGCTATTTTAGTAAATATAAAGCAGACTTTAGTCTCTGTGTTTTAAATAAATTATCTGATAAAGGTTTTTTTTCTCACATACCAATAAAGATGAAAACACAAATGACAGACAGACAGACAGACAGTAGCTGAAGCAAAACTAGTCAAGATTAACAGATGTTGCCTCCCAAACTGCATATTAGAGTAAAGAGACAAATAGCAGCGCAGCACAGCAGAGAGCGGCTTCATTACTCAGTCAGCCTGACTTAGCCTGGGATAGTAACTATAAATAAATGTTTTTAATTTGCTTTTCTCTCATTGTTCTGAGCCCTGTTCTGCTTAGCTGGCATTTAAGAGGAGCATGTGCTTTGAATGCAGAGCGGCCGCTGATGAATGAGGCCAGTCTTAATGTAGCTGAATCGCCTTGTGCAGCTCTCACTCATGGCCTCGGGAATGAGCACATATGACGACACACACACAAACACACAAACACACACACAATGACACTCACTACTATATATAGCTCAAATGCAGAAAATAACAGAGTTATACAAGCAAACATACATTTGTACCAGATGCCATCAACATCTGGTGTTTTTAAAAGTATTATGCATTGATACTGATAATGTTGGCAAAATCCAAGTCCAAGTCCAGCCAAAACTAACTACATAAAAGCATTAAGAAGGTCTATTTAAAAAAAAGCAAATGATAAACTGCAAAAAAATTGCTGTAAAATTTTCAGTATTACTGGTAATTTGCCAGTAATACTGTAAAAAAAATATGTTATTTAATCCAAACAGGAACCAGGAGAACAAAAACCTGCAAGAACATAAAACATTCAAATCCAGATTGATTCAACAACTGACTGAGGCAGAGATGCTTTATACAAAATAGCTGACGATGTAACAAGGTAGCTGTTTCCCAGTGTTGGGTTGTAGCTGGAAGGGCAACCGCTGTGTAAAACATATGCTGGATAACTTGGCGGTTCATTCCGCCGTGGCGACCCCTGATTAATAAAGCCACTAAGCGGAAAGAAAATGAATGAATGATTAACAAGGTTTAAATGAATGTGGATAATGGTGGATGAATGTGGATAGTGTTGGTGCATAGTTGTGTTCCTATACCTGTTCCTGCCCTGTTCTCCTTGTTCTTGTTTTGATTTAACAAACTTATTTGCACATGGATCCCTCTCTGTCCTTTGCCTTGTCTTTGCATGCCCCACTGTCATAACTGAACAACATAGGAAACACTGAAGACAAACCAAAACACAGGAGAAAGGACCAGCATTGTAACATGTAGACTGCTAGAGAGGTTGACAATTTTAAATGGTAGATAAATATACAGAGCAATATAAGGATAGATAAATAGACCAATAGAAGAAGAGATTAGATAGAACAACTATCTAGTTGATAGAACTAAAGTTGAACTAAAGTGGAGTGCATCCGGAAAGTATTCATAGCACTTTACATTTTCCAAATTTTTTTTTGTTACAGCCTTTTTCCAAAATGGATTAAATTAGTTTATTTCCTCTAAATTCTACACACAATATCCCATAATGACAGTGTAAGAAAATATTTTTTGAAATTTTTGCAAATTTATAAAAAAAAAAAAGTAAAATCCCTTGTACATAAATATTCACAGCCTTTGCTCAACTACATGTGATTTTTCAGGTTTTTTATTTTTAATAAATTGTAATAATTAAAAAAAACATTTTTTCACATTATGGGGTATTGTGTGTAGAATTTTGAGAAAATAAATTAATTTAATCCATTTTGGAATAAGGCTGTAACATAAAAAATGTGGAAAAACTGAAGCGCTTTGAACACTTTCCGGATGCACTAGATAGATGGTTTTCCCTGGTAAGTCATTTAGCACACACTTTTATCTAAAGCAAGTGTCGGTACACTTTCTACAAGGACAATCCCCGTGAAGAAACCTGGGGTCAAGTGGCTCACTCAAAGGCTCAGTGGTGATAGCTCATGATTCGCTTCTTACAACATTCAAACCAGCAACCTCAGCTACATTCATTTCCGGCCTAATGCCATACCAACCCACATTGACAGTCACAAAACAGTCTTTTTATAACAATACTCCTGCCCCTATGATCCTCTTCTTATCGCTAAAAGAATAATATTAGCAGAACAACATACCATTTCCATCTGTTAAATATTTATAGAGCTATACAATCGAGTGGTCAAGCAGAAAAGTGAAGCTTCAAAGTAATTTAATATAGTATAATTCCTTCCTCCAGCACAGAAATAGGTAATTACATTTAAAGATAGGCTTTGACACCTGAAACTCTTCCAATATGATTCATCATGATACCTCCGCTCGGCTGAATAAGCGAAAAAAAAAAAAAAATCTTTCTATCTGTCTGTCTGACTGCCTGTCTAACATCAGGCTAAACTGTAACACATTCATTCATTCATTCATTCATTCATTCATTCATTCATTTTCAACTTATCCAGCATATGTTTAAAGCAGCAGATGCCCTTTCAGCTGCAACCCATCACTGAAAAACAACCACACACGCTCATTCACACACACACTACAGACAATTTAGCTTACCCAATTCACCTGTACCGCATGTCTTTGGACTTGTGGGGGGAACTGGAGCACCCAGAGGAAACCCATGCGAACGCGGGGAGAACATGCAAACTTTACACAGAAACGCCAACTGACCCAGCCGAGGCTCAAACCAGCAACCTTCTTGCTGCATTTAAACATTAAATGTGTTCAAAATCTAGCAACATCTATGTTTTGTAAATAAAAATAATAAGTAATAATAATAAGTAATAATAAGTAAATTAAATAAAACAATAAGTAAACACCCCTGGTTAATTTAACACTGGTATAAACCTGTTTGTTAATATGTCAGTTAGCTACTAATAGCATTCTCAAACCAATCCAATCTGTCTATGCGGCATCAACCCCTCACTAAAATCATGGAAAAGACGTAAACATCTATATTTATCAGCTATAACAGAAATGAATAGACTCAAAAATCAATTGCTATACTATTGAGAAACAGGTAATTCATTCCATTTCTGATAGAGCAAAATTCAGTGTCAGGAAAGGCTATGACACTCTCATCTAACCCCAGCGAGTCTGAATCGAATGTTTCTTTAGCTGGGGTAGAGTAATAAATATGGTAATTCTAAATGGGAAATTTGGGCTCCGCCACTTTCCCAGGGCCTTTTCTCTGATATTCAATCTGCTTACCAAACAGCACCGTATCAACCGCTCATTCACCTTTCTGATTTAACACCAAGATGGAGTTTTTCTTTACTCATTCATTTAAACACACACACACTCTATCTCTCTCGCTATCTCTCTCTCACACACACAGAGAAAGATATTTACTTCGCTAAATGAGGATATTCTATACACTTTAAATGTTTTAAATAAAGCAAAGAAAACGACATTCACTAAAAACAATATTGCAGTGTGATAAGGCTGAAAACTATAGGTATTAGCAGAGCTGTGCTAATATACAGTAATTTCACTATGAGTGCTCATTCATTCATTTTCCTTTCGGCTTAGTCTCTTTATTAATCAGGGGTTGCCTCAGTGGAATGAACTGCCAACTTATCCAGGATGTGTTTTTATGCAGCAGATGTTCTTTCAGCCACTGGAAAACACTGACACACACTCATTCACACACATACACTGCGGCCAATTTAACTTACCCAATTCACCTTTACTGCTTGTCTTTGAACTGTAGGGGAAACCCGACCACTCAGAGACAACCTATGCAAACACTGGGAGAACATGTAAACTCCACACAGTAATGCCAACTGCGAGAGGTATGCAACCAAGCAAAGGCTGCACCGGACTATACACGTGCACTTGATGCAGAGGTATAAATCAGCCTTTAGTGTCCCACCAGTGATGATATACAGCCATATTGATCTGCTACGAGTGTGATATTGTGTTTATACAACAGTTCGACTGCATAATTGTATATATAAAAAAGAAAATAAAGTCTCAAAAACCCTTTTGTATGAAGAACTACTTTCTTCTGCCAGTCATTCACATCTGCAGCTGACCGTCAGAACAGCAGAGACCATTGCCAGTTTACAAACGTACTTTAGAGATAGTATTTGAATAATTCTCTAGTGTAATGTCTGAGGTTATGACAAAACAGGTCATTTTTGCTCACATTTTAAGATTATAAGGCTGAAATGGCATGCAATGCTATCAGTCTACAGAGATTTCGCAGTATTTCTCTGTTGCAATCAGGATATCACAATAATTAACCCTAAAAAAGCCAGAGCAAAGCAAACACTACCAGTTTCTGTGGTATAAATACAGCACTACAAAATACAAAATAGAGAGATCGACTCAGAAAGTCACTTATCTGATTTATAATGATTTGTTCAGCTGTAGTTTGAAATTTATGCAGAGAAAATGCAGTTTTTCTCCCCTAAGGTCTCTGTCGCCATCTTGTGGTGGAACGTCACTTTGGTCTTTCTTTGGTCTGCTCAGACAGGCTGATGGCGGCAGATGCACTGAATAGAAAGTTATAAATATTTTAAAATAGGCACTATCCTTATAAATAAACTGCATAGTTGCAATCAAAACATCTACATTCTCGACTAAAAAAGTCTCAAGAGTACATTATGTTGTCCAACAGCAGCAGTATTTGTCAAACTGTGGAGTGTCCTCTGCTTGTCACTGTATGTGGTATGTGGGCGGAGTAATACACAAGGGGGAGGGGTGAAGAGGTTGTACGAGTGCTGCTATTTGTGTGGCTTTTCTCTGGTTTCCCCCACATTCCAAAGACATGCGCTATAGGTGAATTGGATGAACTACATCGGCCATAGTGTATGAATGTGTGTGTGTGTGAGTGCGAGAGTGTACAGTATGGGTGTTTCCCAGTACTGGGCTGCGGCTGGAAGGGCATTGACTGCATAAAACATATGCCAGAATAGTTAGCGGTTCATTCTGCTGTGGCGACCCTTGATAAATATAGGACTAAGCCGAAGGAAAATGAATGAATTTTCCATGGCAACCTATTGTTAAAAAGGATGAACAATTTAATTTATTCTGCTTACAGTCCAAGTTGTGATAATTATCCTTTTATACTGAAGGTTTGTAATTATCCAGTTCGATGACTGCTGTTTTGCCACCTTTTGATTTTAATGTGCATTCAACATCACACTTGTTAGAGGAATGCTAATTAAAGCAAAACTCCACTAATAAATGGCATCTACTTGCTAATTTCACTTCACATCAGCTCAGATGTTACCCTTATTTGGTATTAAACACAGATCGATTTGAAATCCTTACAAAAGTGTAAAAAAACAAAACAATAATATACAGTCAAGCCTGAAATGATTCATACCTCTGGCGAATTCTCACTTAAAGTTACTTTTATTCAACACAACCAGTGTTTTTTTGACTGGAAATGACACTGGCTTCTCCCAAAAAGATAATAAGATGATGTATGAGAGGCATCATTGTGGAAAAATAAAAATAAACTTTTATTTACATATGAACAAACACTTTAAGTCAGAATTTGTCAGGGGTATGAATCATGTCTGGCCTGCATACATATATAAAAAACAGAGTAAGACTTTCAGCATGACATTTCCACATGAACATACAAACTTTTTCGTCCTCACGCACTTTTTATCATCACTCATCTAAGTCAAGCAGGTATATATGGAGCTGTTAAAGCAGCTTAGTAAAATGGTAGTTTTTATCTAGTGTAAGGCCAGGAGGAGGGTGAGCATTCCAGCAGTTTTCAGCATAACTCTCTTCCTCTGTTTTTCAGTGTCTCAGTTGGGTGGCACAGTCAGTATGCTTTTCCCAGAGATCCATATGGAAGGAAAAACAGCGGAAATAGTGGCCAACAAAATGCACCCTCCAGCTGGCTCATGTTTCCCAACACTCAATTTGAGTAACAAAGCTGCAGTTTTTTTTTATCCAGCTACCCAAAATAACAGTTTAAAACTTACTTGTTGTGCTATATTTTATTTCACAAACTGTCTCTGATATTTTGCTTAAAATATGAACCAGAAGCTAAAGACAGATGAGCGGCCTTTCTTCATGAAACTCTATAGAATCTTTTTTTTTTCTTGTTTGTTTGTTTTTGTGGAGATGTTGGTGATATTACATAGTAGTTTAGAGATGTTTTGACACAAAGACCAAACTAACTTCTGCAATTCGCCAGCTGTGATTCTTTGAGTTTTTTGTCAACACAAACTATATCCACTGGGACAGGAAAAAAAACATCTTCATCCAGGCTAATTCAAAACACCACCCACTGATAGTAATTTCTTTTTTATTATTATTTTTTCAGGGTTTTCACCTTTAATGGATAAGAAAGTGTAGAGTATTGACAGGAAAGCATGGTGAGCAGAAAGAGGGGAAGGATCAGCATAGGACCACGAGGCGGGAATTGAACTCGGGTGGCCGTGAGCACCAGAGTGCATGTGTCAATGCACTAACCACTACATCACTGGTGCTGACTGACAGTAATTTCTTACTAATAGTAATTGCATGATAACAATAATTATAGCGATAATTTGTTCGTGTCCACACATACGGACAATAGTCATCTATATAGTTTATATATAGATTCATAATTTTAAATTATGCATTTAATTCGATGTGGTACTGCTGCATCTGAACAAATTGAGCTTGTGACATGTATTCAATCTAATTAAACAGTGAATTCAGCAATCGTAGTCAATTTCCCAGCTTTATCAAAAAAGGCAACACAAAGACACTGAAACTAGCACTGGATTCCTGAGGTACTTTTTTTTCATACTTCAATTTCCCAATATGACTTTCAAACCTTCAATGTTTGTTTTGTCATTGTTTCCCATGGTATAACCAATTGATTCCACTATAGTCCTTATCTTTAAATAATATTTTAAGAGCATTTTGTGTCTTTAAATCCTTTCGTTTTCAATAGATTTGTCGTTCATCAACTGGGAAAAATTGTTCTGAAAGGGATCCCAACGACATCGTTTCTCTGTACTATTCATTAACACTGTCAATGGTTTTTCAACTACTGTATATCTTTATCATTATCTTTATAATTACCATGCTTAGTGTGAACAGGACTTAATGGGCTAAGTGTTTTTGCTATGTTTTCATAACCATTTAAACACAGTATTTATACAGTACACAGTTGCATATACATTTTTTAAAAATATTTCTCAAATGATGTTTAACAGAGCAAGGAAATTTTCATAGTATGTCTGATAATATTTTTTCTTCTGGAGAAAGTCTTATTTGTTTTATTTTGGCGAGAATAAAAGCAGTTTTTAGTTTTTTAAAAACCATTTTAAGGTCAAAATTATTAGCCCCTTTAAGCTATATATTTTTTCAATAATCTACAGAACAAACCATCGTTATACAATAACTTGCCTAATTTCCCTAACCTGCCTAGCTAAACTAATTAACCCAGTTAAGCATTTAAATGTCAATTTAAGCTGTACAGAAGTGTCTTGAAAAATATCAAAAATATTATTTACCCTCATCATGGTGAAGATAAAATAAATCAGTTATATATATATATATAATTTTATTATGAACAACCATGTTCTTATACAAATGGTGCCGATATTATTTGCAGGCCCCGTAAACGATAAAAAAGATTCTCTAGATGGAGTTTGAGATGGATGTGAATTTTTCACTTGAAGCTTGCAATGTTGCCGTCAGGCACTGAGATTTTGATAGCATGAGAAATGAGTCCTTATTAAAATGTGACACCAGGCCCGGTTTGGCTGTGCTCGCCATGGGCGAAGGTCTAGTGGGCTGCTGCTCTGTGATAACTTACCATCATACCATTCACAGGGGGCTTTGCTTGGACGCCTGCAGTGTTTTATGAAAGTGCCAGTCTTCCTTCTTACCTCCTTGTAATGTATTCACTGCGTAAAATCCAGAACATTTTTTTTCTATCGAAAAAATATATATTACATCAACTTGAGGTAAAATCTGACCTAAAACTCAACGATGGACTGAGGTATGGGTTTGCAAGACCACATAGAGTGATAAGACGGACAGGACTGTTGCATCAAAAGGGTTATGGAAGAGAGAAGTAATCGAGCGTGGCAGTGCCCTCTTCATACCAGCCGGGGGACTGGGGGCACAGCCAAGGGGACTTTTGATTAGTGGGGCAGACAGGAAGGAGGTTAAGCTGCCAGTTTAATGTAGTATTTATCATTCTCCACAGCAGAACTAAAAATAGTGTTCCAGTACGTACCATATTGTTTTCTAAGCCTCTGATGAAACATCAGCTATTTCTTTTTATGGTGCACTTGTACTTACTGATAATGCTTATGATTACTTATGATGACATTGACGTGATTATTTTGCAATACAAAGAAAATGTATTGGTGTGATTTGAAGTAAGTACAAAACTATTTACATACTAAAACATTAAACAATTACAGAAAGGCCATCATACCAGTTTCAAGATTTAATTGATTTTCATAAATTTTGAAACAACATAGACTCACTGGCCACTTTATTAGGTACTGTACACCGTACTACTACCGGGTTGGATCCACTTTTGCCTTCAGAACTGCCTTAAACCTTTATGGCATAGATTCAACAAGATACTGGAAATATTCCTCAGAGATTTTGGTGCATATTGACATGATAGCTTGTATATAGCAAAAATTGCAGACAGCAAAAATGGAGACTCATCAGACCAGGCAACGTTATTCCAATCTTCTATTGTCTGTTTTTGGTGAGCCTGTGTGAATTGTAGCCTCAGTTTCCTGTTCTTATCTGACAGGAGAGGCACCCGGTGAGGCCTTCTGCTGCTGTAGCCCGTCCGCCTCAAGGTTGGACGTGTTGTGCATTCAGAGAGGCTCTTCTGCATATCTTGGTTGTAATGAGCGGTTATTTAAGTTACTGTTGCCTTTCTATCAGCTGGAAACAGTCTCTCCTCTGACTTCTGGCATCAACAAGGCATTTGCACCCACAGAACTGCTGCTCACTGGATATTTTCTCTTTTTTGGTCCATTCTCTGTAAATCCTAGAGATGGATGTGTGTGAAAATCCCAGTAGATCAGCACTGTCTGAAATACTCAGACCAGCCCCTTCTGGCACCAACAACCACGCCACGTTCAAAGTCACCCCCTTTCTTCTCTTCTTTCTCTGATGCTCCGTTTGAACTGCAGCAGATCGTCTTGACCATATCTACATGCCTGCTGCTAGCAATTCGCGTTAATGAGCAGTTGGACAGGTGTACCTAATAAAGTGGCCAGTGAGTGTATATAGTATCTATCAGTTTTATGGACATTGAATGTCTTTGCTGAAGTAAATGTGATCTTGTCTACAAGCATAAGCCATGATACGAGCTGTACTGTTTTTTTTTTTTCCGGATGTTTATTCACAGTCATATCTTGCATGGATCTGCACGCTACATTAAAAAGCACTAAAACTGGTTTAATATTAGCATTTTACTGCTTACTGCAATTTTAAAGCTGACAGTGATTTAATGAATAGGAGAAGTGCAACATACATTTCATTAAGTTTTATTCACACAACAGCTGGAAATGACATGGAATTGACTATTGGTCCATCTAAATGCAAATTGTTTGAAATCGAGAAATCAATATTTTCAACCCAGCCCTGGTGATGACCATATATTTAAAATAACCGAAAAAAAAAAGATCATAAATTGTAATTCAAAGCTTAATATTCAATTGTATGTTTAAAAGAGACCCTGTGACAATTATTACACTTCTAACTTCAGCAGCAAAGCATTAATCTGCTAATTAGCCTACCATTAAAGAATGGATTTGATGTACTGTAAGCAACAGATGTAGACATTCAAGTATTAACATATGCACTGTGTAATGACTGTAATGCAATATTCCAAAAGTCACAACATGAAATATTATTTAAACCTGGGGGATTTTAAATAAACATAGTTTTACATGTCTTCATATACATGCACTTCATATTCACTTTGCACCATCTCAAAGTGCATGTACAGTAGTTTGTAGTTTATTTATAGGCAAATTACATGTAAATTTAGATTGAGAATATGCATGCATAGATTACAGATTATACACCGTTTGTACATTATTATATATTGTAAATTTATCTTATATATCTAAAAACTTAAGCATAAGTAAGTATACACTACCTGACAAAAGTCTTGTCGTCGATCACAGTTGTAAGAGCAAAAAATAATAACTTGACCTCTAGTTCATAATTTGGAAAAGTAGCAGAAGGTATTTTTCAGATGAATCAACTGCATCCCAATCATCATAAATACTGCAGAAAACCTATTGGAGAAGAAAAAATCATGGTACTGGTTACATTCAGTATGGGGGCGTGTGAGAGATCTGCAGAGTGAATGGCAACATCAACAGTCTGAGGTATCCAGACATTTGTGCTGCCCATTACATTACAAACCACAAGAGAGGGCTAAGTCTTCAGCAGGATAGCGCTCCTTCTCTTCCTTCAGCCTCCACATCAAAGTTCCTGAAAGCGAAGTAGGTCAAAGTGTTCCAGGATTGGCCAGCCCAGTCACCAGACATGAACATTATTGAGCATCTAGAGGCCTTTGCCTTTCATATAAGTCACTTCTATACCAAATGATCGACTAGAACTAAAACTTGGATAGGTGACAAGACTTTTGTCAGGTAGTGTATAGCACTGTGGTCCTGCGAGGAACCTAATTAAATTTTATTTTATTAACATATAACTGAAAAGTGGTTGAAAATGAATGAATGAATGGATAGCAACAAAAAATTAACTTAAATAGTAATTTTAGTGCCCTAGTATTTGATTGTGAGAATAATTTAATGATGTCCCAGCTAAAAGCCATTAGTGCATTTTCTTCTGTCTGTAATACATACGCATATTTCAGACAATAAATAAATAAATAAAAAGTTGCAGAGAGCTAGCTGCCGGCATGTAATTGAATGGAAATGTACAGTACAGAGAAAAACCATTATAAAAATTAACCATGATTTTATTACTATAAAATTACACAACCTATGCTTTTTGGCAGATTGATTACAATTTGAACAACCACAGTTTTACTACAAATACCATGGGTAATGTGGAAAAAAAAAACATGTTTAATTTTCATATTGGAACAAAATATGGTATCTCTCAAAATCACTGATGGTTTTATCATGGACTGTAAACAGTTAAACAGTAAAAAAACAG
The DNA here is from genome assembly GCF_903798145.1 of Danio aesculapii. Lineage (NCBI taxonomy): Eukaryota > Metazoa > Chordata > Actinopteri > Cypriniformes > Danionidae > Danio > Danio aesculapii. Next base: position 40,308,675 of record NC_079448.1, on the reverse strand, counting down.
GCATGCATACAGGTTTCAATGAGTGTACCGGTGTATATAGGATGGATTATTGCTCCGAAATGGGATTTATGCAGAGGATTATGTTTCCCTAAAACCCTTTTATTTGCATTATCAGCCAAGTTTGCCAATTACTTCCGTCTTTTGAAAAATCAGCAAACCAATTAGCCAACTATAAACCTGTCAATATAACACATTTGTTTAGCAAAGCCTGGCTACTTTTGTTCATGATCTCATTTGACTATATTGTGAACTAATTATCACCATAACTGCAGTCTTTTTTATATAAGAACTAGTAGAGGCAAATTCAAAGTCTTTTGTGCAGGAAGAATAGGAGCTTAGATCTTGGGCGTCAAAACTAGATGGTGAAAACCACATATTCTAGGGTTACTTTCTTGGGCTCATGCTCCCAATTAGACCCCCTGGAGGACTAAGGCCTGACGGGGTGAGATGAATCCCATTCATGTTATAAAGGTTGACCTTTCAGCTGCAGACCATTTGACACTCATTAGCTTACCAACTAGCCTTCACTAAAGGCATGCAGCAGTCATTGATTGAGATCCTTTATTATCTTCCACCATGCCCGATGCTTGTTATCTTTTATATGAATGCTTCAGAGCTCTTGTATTTTTCCAGCCTTTATCTTCGTTTGTTTGATTGTCCTTTTTATTTTTCTAAATGAAGGGAGGGGGTTGAATGGGTAGTGACATTTAAGTGAGACTTTCTGGTTAACTCAAACTGCATTATATAAAAATGTCTTCAATTTTCTGCCATGAAATCCTAATAAATGTAATGCCATTTAATTGAATAAGTTATGAAATGAGGCGACACGGTGGCTCAGTGGTTAGCACTGCCGCCTCACAGCAAGATGGTTGCTGGTTCAAGCCCCGGCTGGGTCAGTTGGCATTTCTGTGTGGAGTTAGCATGTTCTCCCATGTTCTTGTGGATTTCCTCCGGGTGCTCCAGTTTCCCCCACAGTCCAAAGACAGTACAGGTGAATTGTGAACTGAATAAACTAAAATTGGCCTTAGTGTATGTGTGTGAATAAGTGTGTGGGTGTTTCCCAGTGCTGTGTTGCATCTGGAAGGGCATCTGCTGTGTAAAACATTTGCCAGATAAGTTGGTGGATAAGTTGGTGCTTTATCCTCCTAGGGCTTGAGTGTCCACATATGTGGACAGCACATTTTAGCTCTTAAGTGACTATTTAAAATACTTTGAATGTTTTATATTTTGTTACAGACATACAGTGTCATCCTGCAACTGTTTTGCAGCATATGAAATGTCCCAAACACTATTTTTAACTGTCCAAAATGGGGGGAAAAATATATTTTACTCTCTGATAGTCAAATCAAGTAAAAAAAAAAAGTGAAATATGCATTAAAAATATTCAGAAAAAAAGTGTTTTATGTAAATTTGGACCACGAGTCCACATATATGGACATCATTTTTTTTCTTAAAGTACATTGAATCAATACTTAGGTTTTTATTCTAATTAGGTTCTAATAAGCCCAAATATCAAAGAGAAATAAAAAAAATGCATGTAAAAAACACCTTGGACCTTAAGAGGTTAAACCTCAGCAAAACATTGCAAATATAAACATACAAACAAATAAATACATCAATCAATCAATCACTGAACAGTAAATGTCCACCTACATAAAATACTAAATTAGTTTACTTCCATAAACTTTGTTAGCATATCTGCAATTGTGAATTCTTTCTGAATCAACATCTGCTTCAGCATTCATATTGCACAACATAAAAATAAGCTACTAAATAATTTGTGCATTGATCAAATGTACTGTACTTTTAATATATTTAGGAGATTAAATATTGAATTCTTGTGCTTCTATATAGCTACATTAATTTAGATTAACTTATTTGTGATTTTTTTTAAATCATTTTGTTTTTGCTTCGAGTTTTATCTGACTTCAATTTTAAGTGATAATTCAATTTATAATTTATAAATATTATAGTTTATAATTAAATCTGATCATATTTATCGATTATGAATACATTCAAATTATTTTAGACACTTCAACGTTCACGTACACTTTCAGTAATTCATTCTTTGTGGAGCAATTGTCTTTTTAAATCATGCATGGCCAATTCACATGTATACCCTTCTTGCGATTCTCAGTTTTAGTCAGCCTTTTAAGCTCTTGATAGAAAGGTAGTATACCTAGTCAGGAATCAAAAGACATACAATGAAGTGCAAACTGCTTAATTCATTGACATTCTCTAGTTTGATCTACACCATAAAATGCCATGGGTCAACAAGAGTGTCCTCACAATTTACTAGTCATAATGATTTCAGTTGGTGAAGGCTCTTTATCAACAGTAACGATCATGGAAAAAGTGCAAGAATAACCATGCAAGTGGACATGTAGATTGTGTCGATGAAAACAGGATTGTCATGACTGCATTCCATGGAAGGACAGAACTTGCCACAAAAAGAGGACATCCAAGAATAACGTGGATGTCATCAATGCTGTCAAGATATACAGTACTGTTGAACCACACGTTCTAATGAAAACTGCACAAGATAGAAATGGGGTGACGTGGACTCAAGTGGGAACCTATGACAAAGTGCAATAAGAAGAAGAAGAAGAAGAGGACAATGAAGAAGAAAAAACAGTAAGAAAAAGAATAAAAAGAGAAGGTGAAGATGAAGAAGGCAATGATGAAGAAATGGTGATGGTGATGAAGACGAAGTAAGAAAAATGTGAAAAGAAAAGAAGAGGAGGATGATGCTAAAGAAATATAAGAAACAGAGAAAAAAGAGACAGAGGAGGATGAAGTAAGAAAAACAGAAGGTTAAGATGATGATGAAAAACAAGAAGAAGAAAGAAACAGAAAAATAAGACAGAGGTGGATGATGATAGAGAATAGGAGGAAGAACAAGAAGTAAAAAAAGGAGAAAAGAGAAGAAAAAGAAGATGAAGAAAAAACAAGTAAGAAAAAGAGGAAAAAAAGACAAAGAGGAGGATGCAGAAGAAAAAAGAAAAGAAAAGAAAAAGAGAAAAAAGAAGAGGATGAAGAAGAAGAAAAAGAAGAAGAGGATGAAGAATAAAACCACAATAAAATCACAACATCAATTGATCAAAGATAAATCTAAGAGTTACACATGCAAACCTGTCCAGAGAGCACAGAGAATCACATCTATACCACATGTCTTTGGACTGTGGGGGAAACCAAAACTGTACATGAGCATGAGGAGAACATGCTAAATGCACACAGAAATGCCACCTCAGGATCTGAACTAATAACCTTTCTGCTGTGAGGACACGTGCTAACCACTGAGCCTTCATATCATTCCATCTAAGACCAATAGATTGTATTCTCATAAAACAAGTGACTTCTGTGAAACTGTGACCATTTTACCAAACACTCTGAGACATTTAAAATGATACCAAACATGAGAGGGAAAACATAGATCTACAAAATAATGGATATGGACACTCTGCATGATGTCAGAGACATTCTCTTCTTCCAGGATTAGAGTATGTATTGTTTTATTGCACAACATATATATATATTTTTTTGTGAACTACTTAGGAAAGAGGAGCCCCATGAGGAAATCAGGACATGAAGAAATCAAGTGATCTTACAAAAGTCATTCCAAACACACACACAAACGCATGTTTTGTTGTGATATGCTTCACCAATATTAAACATGTTTGATATCCACCGACTGCAAGAAATCGAAGTTTAGAGATCGAAGTATGTGCCAATCATACACTACACAAGTTTTAATGAAATACTGGAGACTGGCTCTGACTTTCACCAACAAGCATCAACTCCTTCGGAAAGCAAATTGGGACCGAATAGTGTGTGGTGTAATTTACAAGTGACCTACACAACTTGTACACAACAACTTGACCTACACAACTTGTACACAAAATGAAGATTTACTCAATAATTACTGACACTCAAGTGGTTCCAAATCTTTCTGTTGAACAAAAAAGAAGATATTTTGAATAATGCTAGGAATCAGTAAGCATTGACTCCCATGGTAGATAAAACCAATACTATGGAGGTCATTAGTTAGGTTTTTAAACATTTTTTATACAATATCTTTTATTGTGTTTAACAGAAGAAACAAATTCAAATAGGTCTGTAACAAGGGCGGTTGGGGGGGGGGGGGGGGGTGCTGGGGGGATGGGGGTAAAATATGACAAAAATGCTCAGTTTTGGTTGAACTATCCCCTACAAGTGAATTTCAAGATGAACATGCTTGATTAAAAGTAAAGGAGATTACAAACTATAAGGTCAGGCATGCAACCATGCATTTATAAAAGAAGGATTGCGAGGTCAACGACATTAATTATCGTATAGCACCCCTGTTTTGTAAATTCAGAGTAAGTCTGCTTTTTCCTAAGCGGTGGCTTTTGCAAAACCCACTTTGTTGCTAAGCCTGTCACCATAGAAAGAGACCTATGTCAGTAACGCTAATATGTGTGTGACATTGTGTGAGACTCATCATTTCAGAAAGGCTTGAATAAACCACCACAAATACATGAAATAAACTTGCTTGGTATTTTTTACAAACGAGCAGTGCCAGACAGAATCTGCTGACATTTTTTTGCTATTCCTGCGCAGAATATTGTAAAAAATCTGTGGATTTATGTGTAATTATTTTGTGAGTCTCATAACTAAAAACTTAACATGTTAAATAAAAATTCATACATTTTTAACTTTTATTTAATGTTTACAATGCAAATGGAATCAGATCAATTTATTTGGTAAACAAGGCATTTGTCTCATATAATATATCTACTAAAATACAGAAAATATTCCTTCACAAACTCTATTCTAAATAAATAATTTGAACGTTTTCATATTAGTCAATATTATTCCTGAAATGAATTTAAAAACTGAATAAATATAAATTTACACACATTTACACAACTAAATATATAGACTCAATGATGGGCTCAAAATCTGCGTGCTCAGATTTCGTGTGGGCCTACAAATGAGCTGTATTTCAGCTTCATTCGATTCTGTCTCTGTCACCGTTTAACTGACGTAAAGCATGAGGAGAAGCAGACACGCACATGGGAACCGTGGGCGGGAAGAAGCAGCTCATTTGCATTTAAAGCCACAGGTTACAAAAACAGCTACACTGTATTCAGACAACAAAATGGGCAGATTTGAGCTGAAACTTTACAGACAAATCCTGGAGACACCAAAGGCTTATCTTACATCTTGTAAAATGGGTAAAATAGGTGCCGTTTAAATCAAGTAAAACACATTGTCAAAATTAAGTGTGTTTTATTACCTTAAAACTAACAAAACAATTGCCACTGGGTGAGCAAATGACATTTCAAAGCAGAGACAAGATTATTTTGCAATTTGATTTATTATTTCTGAAAACAAGTCAATAGAGTATATACAGTTGAAATCTCATTCTTTTTTCAAATATTTCCCAAATGATGTTTAACAGAGCAAGGAATTTTTCACAGTATTTCCTATAATATTTTTTATTCTAGAGAAAGTCTTATTTGTTTTAATTCGACTAGAATAAAAGTATTTTATTAATTGCATAAAACAATTTTAGGGTCAATATTATTAGCCCTCTTAAACAACATTTGTTTTGATTGTCTATAGAACAAACCACTGTTATTCAATGACTTGCCTAATTAACCTAGTTAAGCCTTTAAATCTCACTTTAAGCTGAAAACTAGTGTCTTGAAAAATATCTAGTAAAATATTATCTACTGTCATAATGGCAAAGATAATATAAATCACTTATAAGAAATGAGTTACTAAAACTAATAAATCTTCTTTCCATTAATCAGAAATTCAGGAAAAAATACTGTATACAGGGGGCTAATAATTCTGGTGGGCTAATAATTCTCACTTAAACTGTATATACTCTTTACTTTTTTTCTCTAGAAAATAGTTCTTGATTTTGGATTTTTTAGATATTTGGACTAGAAACTAGACAAAAACTCCAACGCCCGATTCACACGGGGCTTCAGCGTCAACACTTGACAGATCGTGTCTGAAGTTGGGGCTGACGCGATCATCATAGCAGCGTCAGCCAATGCAATTAGTCAGCAATCGGCCACTTCCTGAGCTGGTGTATTTGCATACAGCGATCTGATTGGTTGACGCTTTCGTCGGCGCTTGAAAAGTTGAGTCAGTTAAGTCCCAACTTCTGCAGCACGCAATGCCAATGAAGAGGCACCAACGGATCTACAATGCAGTTTGGCAACTCGTGACGTCTCCTATTCAAAGTGAATGGGAAGCGTTGACACTGACGCCCCTTGTGAATGGGGCGTAAGTGAGAAAAGTATCTTAGCAGTGTTCACAAAACACTTTCATCAGTGTACTCTGCAGATCTGATCAGAATCTTTTGTGCATTATTATTTGCTGTTCATGCATTACTGTATGTTCTCCATATAAGCTTTATTTACTCTCCTATGTTTTGCTCAGGGTGGCTCTCTGTTCACTGTCACCAATTGAACCATCACTCAAGGGAAGCTTTGGCAGTCTCTAGGAAAACAAATGCACTCCACTTAATTGCAGATAGACTGTAATTAAGTGCCACTGTGTCCACTGAGTAAAGGGGATCTATTCTACTTCCTGAATAAAGGGTAAAAAAAAGGAAAGGAAAAGACAAACTATATCCAATGTAGAGATTGAGTCCAATAGGTGGAGTTGTCTTCATTAATTATTAATTGCTGATCACCGCAATTACTTTTCTCATTCTGCCAAGCACTTACTGGGCATGCTGAGCTCTGCTAGCCTCATTTATCTACTTCACATCAAACTAACTAAACATTTGTCTGGCAAGTCTGTTAAAACCAGAACATGACAGTGGTCTATTTCTTTTGAAGGGATGGTAACACAAAATTAAATGTCTGGCATTATTTAAAACACCGGTCAGATCACAAAAATGTGTCACAATTTCCTTGATGTAGGGGGTCACGGGGATTCGTAAATGACAAATGGACATCGTGACACAAGATTCAATAATTTCTTCTCATGTAATGTGGCATAGTTCATGACACTATCGCAGAAAGTCTAGCATGTTTAATTTTTTTCTCGTTCTTCATGACGAATTTCATTACGGGTGACACTGCAATATAGGAGTACATAATTTCTTGGTTATCTCAGCAGGTGCCGTTAATGCCTGGCTCAGATAATTAAAAAAAGGCTGCTTATTTACTTATGGGTGGATCATGGGTAGATAACGCCAATGATTGGTTATGCTAACTTTAACTATATTTCTAAAATATTAAGATGTTTTAAGCCATTTTATCAGACAGATTGACTCAAATTTGCAGACATCTCCATTTTCACAAAACAAGTTTCTGAGTTCTCTCATCCTTCCAACAGAGTTTGTTCTTCCAAGTAGGTCTGACACGATAAGGAATTTTTGCTGTGCGATATATTTTCAAAGAAATTGTTGCGATAAACAATATTATTGTCATTTTGAGATTATTTTATGCCACTGATAATATAATGATTATATAATAATAAAAATATGATTATACAATAATAATATTAATAATGTAAATAGCCATAAATACTCTAAAATATTTAGCATTTTTATTTTTATTTGGATTTTATAAATTGATATTAACAAGGTAAATGTTCTATTATATATATATAATAAATAAATATCCTATTAGGTAAATGTCTAGAATGTAAATGTCATTTTAAATGGCTTTAACGTTATTTATAAATTTGTGTATATTTGATTATATATGTTTGCAAAAAATTATTGAAGTATTGCACTATAAGTCGATATATTGATTATTTTGACAAGCCTACCTCTGAGGTAATCTGGGAACATGTTCATGTTCATGTTCAATTCATGCTAAATCATTTTTTTAGCATATAGAAATAGAAATATATAATTTTTAGAATATAGCCCTTCCACTACTCAACTTTACAGGTGGATGACTTGTTTCAATCTGTGGAAAATAAGGATTTAATGAATGCTTCAAGGTAAAGTATGGTAAGGCAATGTAAGGTAAGGTAAGGTAAGGTAAGGTAAGGTAAGGGTGGGTAAGGTAAAACTTTATTGTCCCAGTTAAGGAAATTTGTCTTTGGTGCTTACCTTCAGTCACACTTGCCCTGCTGTCATCACATACTTAGAAAAAAAAACAATACAAACATACAAATAACAGATATGTATATAAATAAATAAATCTATAGCCCCACCCCCAAAACATTGCATACCCACTTCCATATATACACATAAATAAATAAAAATAGAGATACTCTCAGTCTAACCCACCACTATTTACTAGCTTAATGCTCAACAGATAAAGAGATGTTATATAGGTTTAATCTACAGCAAGGTACTCTAAAACTTTTCCCCGAAGGTATCAACTCATACTCATTATGCAGAACATGTGATGTGTGCAGTGACATCTGTCCTGATACACCAATATTTTTTCCAAGCAGTGTGAATCAAAGGGACTACTTTAGTTCTCAGCTGCACAGACAAGTTGCCAAACCAGGCTGTGATGCTGTACCTCACCGTGATTGTTGTATCACAAACCTCAGTTATATATTTGCAATTTATTTTAATATGTCATTATTTTAAAGATTATGTCTTGAGCATTGATTTTCCTTGCTGCTGCCTACGTGCTTTTATTTCCATTTCACTCACGGCAAGTTTAGGCGAGGGAGTGTTAATACTCAACCCTGCCAGGAAAATAAACATTTAGATTTCAAAGAAAATATCTTAATATTAAAAAGAAATCATACGTTTGATCCTATCCATGTCGTAACGAATACCCTTAAATAATGTAGCATTTAGTTGTCAGCAAGTATTAGTGTTTATTGAGATAGAAATAAGATTAAAAAATTTAATTGAGATAAGAAATATCGTTATAGCAACAATTGTGACTGCTTTGGGAACTAACGCTCATTGTAGACACCATGGGATCACTGATTGTGAAGGAACGTGTAGTCTGGCACATTTGGTACCCACGACAAGTCAAGATTTCATCAAGGAAAAAAAAATCTGACCTAGGCTTAAGGTATGACAATTGCATTTTTTGAAAAGGTCAATTTACAGATGACCAACATTGTCAAAGTAGGTATTCCCTGTTCACATGGATCTGCGAATATAATTTAAAATGTTTTATGCATCCCAGGACACTAAGAGGCAATGCCACTTTGTAGAAAATCCTTACAGGCCTGTACAGACATGGTCCTGTAGGTTTAGTTGTCAAGTACTTGCGCCCTGTCAACAGTCTAAACACATACAGTAATACAGATGAGCATGACATCACAGTAAAAACACACACAGACACACATATATACATATACATATATAAATATTCCAGCTGAAATATAAATATATACGTTTTGTGCTCCAATGCATTGGAACAGCATAAAGATGAGCAAATGATGACAAGTATTACATTTTCATTTAGGTATTATGCAAATGGCCTGTACCTAAAAATTATAATGTTTATACAGCAAATGTCATATTTGTGTATTGCAGCGTTTCTCCTTAGCTTATTGGGCCAAACATATGCAAATAATATGGATATTTCCTTCTTCACCCTCTCATGTATTTGCTTTTCCTTAGTTATTGCCTTAGGTCATTCAGCTGTATCTGCATAATTCATCTTGCACAAACTTTAGTACCTCCTCATCCCGTCTAGAGTCTGTCAATGAGAGATAAGTGGTTTCAAGATGTTATAACACGTAAATTCTCACAATCTAAGGGGTGCTGTTATGCCAGAATGATGTCCCCAGAAAGTGTCAGCTTAATTTACCTTATTGATCATTTATTTTACCATGCTGTAAAAGCTCATGTTTGGGTGGAATCAAAAGATGCTACATTCATGTGCAAAAACCCGAATGTCAGACTACACATTAGGTGACTATTCTAAAACACTGGATTATATCAACACAAATTTAAATGAAATATGGAGGTAACAATTCATTTTGATGGTCCATTTGAGTATTAGACTGTCTGCATAATATCTGTTGATACTGCTCTTCAACAGGCATTTAAATGTACATGTACAAGTACATGTCAACTTACACTACACAACTTACCCTAACCCCAACCCTAACAGTCTACTCATAATCTAATGAAAATTAGTTGACATGTAGATGCAATGTAACTTAAATTCAACAAACAGACCATCAAAACAAAGTGTGAAGATTTTTTGAAAAATGTTGGAATTGACATCCATAGAAGAAAAAAGAGTGTTCAGAAACTGATATATTTTCATGCTTATAAAACAGGACAGGATTCGGTAAATTAACAGAAAATAAAGTTTCAGTCTTCATTTACTCATTCACATTGTGCCAGATATTTAGACAGTTTGTTTTGATATTGTTTTGTAAAGTAAAAGCAAATGTTAAAAATTGACACTGAACCCCACTGGCTTTCTTTATATGAACATATCTTCTTTTATGGTGCAGAGAAGAAAGAAGGTCTAAGGTTTGGATTGAGGTTTGCAATAACGGTGAGTAAAAGATGACAATTTTCATTTGTTGATAAACTATGCCTTTAACTTGTCAGAGCCTCTCTGTACATTACAAATGGGATACATTGCCCTCTGAAGGGCACTTTGAAATTAAAACAATCATGTCCGCCAAATTAAAGTGTTGTTCCAAACTGAAATGCTCAAAACTGTCCACGGGCCATTTGAAGGCAAAACTGATGGACGATTCAGGTTGCCATGATCCTTTGCTGAGAAAATGTGGTCTTTTTTCTCCGTTTTCTCCGTCTTTTTTCTTTCTTTTTACATTAATATACATGATGGAGCAAGATATAGCAGTAGGGATGTTCCGATCAGGTTTTTTTGCCCTCAAGTCCAAGTCATTTCATTTTAGTATCTATCGATATCGAAATCCGATTCGATACTTCTATAATAGCCTACACAAAAAAAATGAAGAGCGAAGAAACAGGTCCAGGATGTTCCTTATTTTTTTATTTATTTCACCTTATGTTAACATTCAACAACTCTCTAAGGTAGCTTGAACAATCAAGTAACAAATAACAAATTCTTCACTTTTGGCAACAGTAAATAAAAATAAAAAATCTAATATAAAAACAAATAGCACCTCAAATACTGCAAGTTTACATATCTTAGAGTTTTCTATGGCTAAGTTGTCATCATCAACTTTATTATACCTCTAAACCACTGACATACTCGCGCTTTCTTCTTCAAGCTGCTTCTGTGTTCTACTATGTTTGCATTTAACCAATAGCGTCTCTGCAACAAAGTGATGTCAAGCCGCACGCGTTGCTGTTTCTGTGTGAAGTCAAGAAAGAGATCTAATGCTGCATTCACACCAGACGTGGAAAAAGCATCAAGCGTGAGTGATTTACATGTTAAGTCGATGCAAAAACATGAATAGACATCCTGGGGTGCGATACGTGCAAATGAGGCAGCGCAAACGACACAATTCACGCGAATGAAGCGGTGCAAGTAGAGCATTTTGCGCAATTGCAAAAAGTCGCTTGAGTTGGAAAATCTGAACTTCAGCGGACATTTGCGCCACGTTAACCAATCAGGAGCTTTCTCTTGTAGGGGCATGATTTTAACATAGCACCTGTTGTTGGTGTCCTGGGGAAAATCCTCCTGCTGACACGAGACAACAGCTCAGTCTGAAGCGGGAGCACCTCAGAATGGATCTAGTGGACTCAGGAACGGCTCCAAACAAATCTACGCTGTTTTTCAGTCTTCCTAAAGCACATAAGCACAGCTAATCTCTCAATAAAATCCATGTTAGCCATTTAGCAACAAAGCTAGAGTCACCAGGCAGACAGAAGCCATGCCCATGATGCGAATCTGCTTCTATTGTAAAGTGAATTTGACGCACGAATGGAGAGAGTAAGCTCAAAATGTTCAGCGTCTATTTTCATGTGAACATCGCAATTTATCCGCGCATACTGCATCTGGTGTGAACACAGCATAACTCTGTGCCACCGCATAACTATAGATATGTAAATAAATAATAAGAATATATATATATATATATATATATATATATATATATATATATATATATATATATATATATATATATATATATATATATATATATATATGAAGAGTTCAGATGCAAAACCCTCTTAATCCATCAGACCTCTTTTCTTGTAAATGAGCATTTTCTTTAATCAGGCTCTTATAATTAGGTTTATCATTTTATAGATAATGAAGAGGTTATTAGCTAGTAAATTAAATAAACTTTGTTTCAAAAATGTCGCTTTAGACAATTCTTTGGTTTTTAACAAACTTTTAAATTTAGAAAATTTTCTTTTGGGTCAAAACCAGCTATATCCACTTGTGCTTTTTTTTGCAAAAGCCTCTAAATCCACCTATTGGGACAAGACAGAGTAATGCATTGAAAATCACTAAAGATGTGATTTCAAATTATTTTACTAAACAAAAAACACATTACACAAACCACCTAAAATTAAAAATACATAAATCTTTCAATTAAGTGCCTCTTAGACACTTTTAGAAGCTGTCATTCATTCATTCTCACGACACTCAAGGTCTTGGTCTTTTTTTCGTCTCTTGTTTATCCTCATAGCATCCACGTAGGATAAAATAACGGCTTCTTAACTTCATCTTTCATGAATCGGAGTTGCCGTTTAATGTATAGTAAATCAGATTAATACAAAGTAGCGTCGCTGCGGAAAAAAACGTTAAGAATGCACGTTACACTTCCGACTGTACAGTGTGTTTTCTTTTTCTTATAATGTACATAGTTTTGAGGTAAGAGACATTTTCATTTGTCATTCACTGACAGTCCGACAGGCTCATCCAGTTCATCAAACTCCGTCTTTTGAAATCTTAATCGGAAGTGGAAAAAAACATAAAAGCCGGCGTATCAGCACGTTGCTACATTGAAAACATATGATTCGATTTGCGCTTTTGGATTGGTTCTCGGAACATAGTGGCTTTTGCTGTCAAAGGCAAGTGCCGTTTTAAAGCTTTTGCCAACAAATTGTTATTTCTAAATGCGCTGATGCTGCGATTTAGATGATTTTAAGCAAAACTTATTGGTTGATGGTGTAGTACGTGCCTAAAGCATTCACTCAATGTCATTAGCTCATTTTTGGCGGAAGTGGTGTTTAGCGAGTTTTGCATCTGAAGTCTTCATATATATATATATATATATATATATATATATATATATTTATATATATTCAAGTCCTGATTGGGGGGTAACATCCAAATCCAATCGAGTCTGAAACCGCGTGATTGGCCCCGATTTCCAATCACGTAATTGGATCTCAACATCCATCTAGTCAATATCATGTCTTTTATATTCCTTCCACATCTGCACACATATTTTATAGTCCTAATTAAAATGAAGCAGAAGTGCTGGCCAAAAAAATTGCTTTTTTGACCCCTACACCTTTCATCCCTTTGAAGGTCTCACTTTGGAAGCTAAACCCTTGCTAAACCCTTCGAAGGGATTGGGGAATAGGGATGAGCTCTTCTAAATGAAACGCAATGCCTTGCTTGCTAAATCATTGTGTGTTCAGACATTTGGGAGAACGAGATATTGTTTATGATGAGGCCAACTGAAAAGCAGAAGCAAAGTGATGAGGCAAGTGTGCCAGACTCAGGTCTTCAGAAGCAGATTGGGAGAAGTGTCTACATGATTGACTAAGTGAAAACATATGGTGCTAGAAGACCCAGGGGACTAAAGGCTCTCTACTGAAGATGCTCTTCTCTCCCTCCCTTACTTCCTCGCTTCCTCCTCCTCTCTTTTCCGGCTGGTTGCTTGGTAATTAAGCGGGGTGCGGACCGTGTGGAGAGTAGAGCTGATGAGGTCATAAATAGGGTTCACAGCCAACGCGACTGTTATTCTCTGTAACACACGCCCGAGCGTCTCAAACCTCTCTTTGTCTGTCAATTAAGGCAATTAAACCCCTGAGAACGAGTGGAGAACCTGGCTGCTTAGGCAATTATGCAAAATAATAATTACACAGTGACAGTCGGGCGACGTGTTCTGACAAAACGACCATCGGTGATTATGTGCACTTTTCCGGCGTGACGCAAAACTACGGGTCACTTCATGTCATACAACCGGCTCGGATTTTTGTAAGATGACAGCATATCATCCGGTCTTCCAGTCCTGTTGTTCCTCTTTCATTTTGTAATCAGTACATGTCCGTTAATCAAATCTTATCAACCCACTGTGGAGAGTACACTGATTAGGCCAGCCATTATCTCCTGTAATAGAAGAGATGTCGCCTCTTATGTTGCAATTCTGCCTCGCAAACAAGCAAAATGACTATTGCGATAAATCCCACAATAAGGCACTCTTCCTCTAATGCAAATTATTTCACAGAACAGCAACGTGGGCATGATTCACTGTGACACCCATGACTCCTAATGGTTTGCAGCCTTAAAAGGGTCAACTGAGAAACCAAAATCCTCTTGATCTTTTGAGATAAAAGAGCTCGTAATATTTTATAAAGAACATCTTGTAAGTTTTAGAATTGAACAATTTGTTGTTTCTCTAAAATCGGCTTCAACTATTAATGGGAATCTCGGATCATTTTACTGACTCGAACCTTTGTGTCTTGTACTTTTTTTCGCGTCATTTCGTTCAATTTGCCAAAATAACATTAAAATGTTATGAAAAGATTCCGAACACATCTACACCAAGCCCAAACATTGATCACACTACAAACAAGTCATAACCAGAATGCTATAAACCATTTCAATCTGGTCATGGCATTGGCCCATGAACAATTCCTTCTTGTTATTAAACTATTTTATAACTTTGATAAGAGGCAATTCAATCATAGCTTAATGTTAAAACAGCTATTATAACATTATTTATTATTTATCTCGGAATCTATAGAAATTAAAAACGTAAAAACAGGAAATACGTTGGGACCATTGTTTTTGTTTACATCTCTCAAAATGTTCTATAAGAGGAGCAAATGATCCTTCATTGTTTACCTGATGTTTTGTCTTTTATTATGTCAGTTCACCTCTTCTGACATGTCTTCAAGTTTGAGTCATTTGTTTAAATGACACAGAGTCCAATATAAGTTTAACCAATGCACACAGTCTGAGCCGGGAGGATCCATGATTAGTTCACCTTTTGATTTTTTGGGTTTTTGAGTCGTTCGTTCATCATGTGACAGAATTTTAAAAAAAGATGACTCGAAAACGAGGACTCAAGAAATGAACTAATCAAATCTTTTTTGCCTCTAAATGAATATGATTGGTTTCTGTCTTTTATGAATGAACAACTCAAACCGAGGACTCGAGAGATGAACGGATCAAACATTTTTTCGGCTCTGACTGCATCTGTTTGGCTTCTGGCTTTCACGTAATGAACGAACAAACGACTCAAACCCGATAGAGGACTCGAAAAGCGAACTAATCTTCTCCTTCACCTGTACAAATGTGCACATGTGCGAATGAACGAATCAGTCACATCACAGATATCAAATTTCTCTCGGGAGTGCCATTCGCACCTGTTCTTCTATCGTAAATCCACCAGAGACCGCTGTCGACTGACTGACTGACTGACCGTTCAACAGACCCAACGTCCTACTTCCCTAAACACAACCAATAGTGTTTTTAAAAGCACCAACTTAAAAAGCACTAAAAAATTTAAATCAGGTTTACGTCAGAACCCAATGTTTAATCATATTACACCTTGACGTTGTGTGAGCGTTACCACTATGACATCTATCAGACGTTGGATCACTTTATAACACAACTTAAAATCAACCAAATATCAATGTAATTTGACGCCGTTATTGGATGCCAAAATAACGTTGTTCTTAGAAGCTGGCTAGACATTTAATTTTGGTCACCTGATGTCATGACCTAAATCTAACCTAATATTAAAACATCTAATGATGTTGTGTGTCTGCTGGGAACTGACATTTTCAAAATGCAATTAAGAAAAAGTAAATCCCTTGCCTGGTTTTTCACTACGTCTTTAGATTTTACCAAATTCTTAATTTACCAATTCCTTGTTTATTGTATCCGATCATTGTGGTCAGCTCTCTGCGTCTCAAGTCCAGCGACGTACATCGCAATCTAACAGGACAAACTGCAGGAAAACCGTCCATACGGAGGTAAAATGTAGACCAATCAGATCAGTGGGCATTTATTTCTGAGTCTACAATCAGCCACACCCATTCAAACAGAGTTTTGATGATAAGGGTAAAAAAAAAACACAAGGAAACTAGTCAGTTACTTCTAAATTATGTTTTTGATGTAAAGATCTTGATAACATTATAAGTGGACCTCAGAAAACAGAAAAAAATGACCCCTTTGTGACCCCTTTATTGTATCATGCCTCTCTTTCTGTGCTCGCTTTATTCATTACACACAAGAGGCAGAACATGAAAGCTTCCTCAGTTTAAATAAATTGCACATAATTTCACTCTTTGAAAATGATAATATGGTCAGAACATGGAAAACCAAGAAAGCAGACTGAAGAACAGCCCCTGGGACGTCAAGACGGTGATTATGAGAAGCGATGGGTATTCTTGGGAGATGTGCAATGTTTTCTTGGCCTCCAGTTGAAAAGCTATACCAGGACAGAAGCAAATAAGCAGCTGTTGCAGTTGAGGTTTCTGTAAATAAAGGAGCCAGGGTGTGGCGTCTTGTCTCTCCAGACTAAGAAAGAAGGGAAGATTAGAACTCTAACAGATGGCTGCTAGCGAGGAAGCTTGAGCAAACTCTTCTCCTTGGAGGACATCCTCTAAAAAGTGTGAGGCAGCTCCGATACCCACCTGCCACTCTTGAGAGCCCCAAATCAGGAAGTGACGGTTCCATGGATTCGAAAGCTTACCAGCGATTTTATGTGCAAGAACAGGCGCAGTCTCACTTCGGATGGGATTCCTATCCTTGCCCCATGTGGCTTGCTGTCATTTGGGAGTTGGCGATACCGCAGAGTCTGCAAATAAATAATGTATTAAGCGCAATATTCTCTCTGCGGAGACCTTCCCAAGTGAAATGTGTTCACTTCCATCTGGTGAGCGCTAATTAACAGACATGGGCATCCCAACAGAACTGGAGACCGCGATTCTTACCTGGACACTCTCATCTGTCTCTTTTCACACAGCGTCCCTTAACAGCCTAATTGTGTTTCTTTACTTCTACACTGCTCATGGCAGGTCATGACCTCACATATAGTAAAAAAGTCGACCAATCATTAAATGACCTCTATATATAGCATATGGTGTGCAGCTACATTGCAAAAACAACAACAACAATAATAATAATAATAATAATAATAATAATAATAATAATAATAATAATAATAATAATACATAAATAATGTAAAACCACATCACTCTAAAACTAGCATTACAAATGTCCCTATAAACCCCAAAATTTGTTAACCTTTAAAACATGAATAAAAATGTTTTTACTGCCCACCATGACACTTTAAATCCCAATTCTATCCCTTAAGGCTGATTTATAATTCTGCATCAGGCGCACGCACATTCTTTGGCGCACCCTTCGCATGGTCGCAAAGCCCTCGCTGTTCTGTCACCGACGCTGACATGCACCTATCAATAAATGTAACTACATGTCGCAACGGCATGTAGTGCAAGCTCTGTGACTGGTCGGCTTGGTATCGCTGACGAGTGTGGGCAGGACCGAGAGCCGTGCGAACATATTGGAGTGAGTGTTTATAAGTGTCGAGTCCTGTGAAGGAGTTCCAGATGGAAACTTTTGTTTTGCGTTTACCTTATGATTAAAGTTGTTGCACGTCCGTCGGTTCCCAACTCAGAATGAGTGAGTTTGAGCTACTTGTACATTTAAAGTAGCATTCAGAAAAAAACAAAACACCAGTGAAGAAACTCGACACCGAAGAAAATAAAAACCTCACTGTCAGTTAGTGTTTTGGAAGTGTTATTGCAGAGCAACACAAACAGCACACAGAAACATAAACGCACGACAATCCACAAGGCATGGGTCACGCCGATCACTCAACACAAAAGTATACCCAGGCTTTAGCCCGTCCCCTTACCCCTACCCCTCGTTTTGTTTGTTCACGTGAAGGGGTAAGGGTGTCCCAATACTCTTTAGCTCGAAGGCGTAGGGTTAAAGAGAAGAACAAGCCTCTGAAATCTGAACTGGCACTTCATTTTACCTATCCCCCCTTCTCTCCCAGCCACCCCACTATCAACCCCTCCCCCACCCCCCACGGTTTCACTTTCTTTCGCGACTCCTAAACCCTCTTCACTTTCATTCGCAACACCACCCCCAAACTCTACCAAAAAATGTTACATTTGGCTATCTATAATCTATAATAATAACTCTTGTATAGTAGTCCCACAACATACTTTCACATCTGTCACTCGATGACACTCGAATACCCTGTCAGAAAAGTCTAGTGGCTGGGAAATAGCTTTTTACAGTGTCTGGTACAGTATAACGTTAATGTTGTTTTCACGTGTTTGATGAATATGGTCATGGTATAAATGCACAGTACAGGTTAGGGGTGTGAACCTAAACTGGTCTCACGGTTTAGTTCTGATTATCATGCCATCGATTCAGTTCAATTCGATATCTCGATGCATCACGGTTCATTGATGATGCTTTCCATAAACAATTTGATAATAATTAAATTAAACTGTACGTTTAATGTTAAAAGAAAACTCTTTTTGAATGTATAAAACAAATGCCAAGTACATGCAAAGAACAACACGAACATTTATAGCACCCGGAGAAAACCCAGAAAATGCCAACATGAGCAACAAAAAACGACCCAACTGGGACTCGAATCAGCGACCTTCTTTCTGTAAGGCAACAATGCTAACCACTGTGCCACCGTGTCGCCCTGCAATACAATTATTCTGTTATTATTATCCTGCTACAATTGGTGGTTTATAAATACATAAGGGGCTTTTTTCTTTTTCCAGAACTAACAATGATCCAACAAAAACTTTGAACAGTCTGTCAATGCAGACTTACAGTAAACACAGAGCCATCATGGCCGCGTCCGGCACAGTAGGTCAAAAAATATGCCCCGGTCTGTGGCTAGTGCTGAATCAGGGCTAGAATATGATTTGCAAGATTCATTTACAAATCTCATGAGCTCAGCAATTTCATAGCCTGATCCTTTTGACAAATGAGCAGCAGCGGCAGCAACTGAGCCCGAGTCTGAGCGAGGTTAGCGGCTGTTGTCTGGTGTATAGAAACGTGCGCATACCTAATCTTTTATTTCCTTTGGGCAGAGAGTTTTCAATCATAGAGGACCTGTCCCCTATGGGTATATTATCCATCCGTTGTTTCTTTACCATCTGAACTATTCATCTGAAATACTCTTTTTCTGACAGCCCAGCGATGTGTTTTCAGCAAAGCGCCTCCTGATGCTTGACATTGGCACTGCCAATGCTTCAGTTGGTGCAAGATGGGGTCCAGCACAGCAGGGAGACAGAAACGGCTTTCTGAATGCACTTGCCATCCTCCTTCTGACACTACTGACCGCCTCCACCTGGCCAGCCGAGACTTCTGCTGTGGTGGACAGTAACTGTTTGGACATAATTTATTCCTCACTACTATACTAAAGTACATTCCTTTGAGGAAGAATCCTCACTCACTAAGAGACAAGATAGAGCCATTCGTGATTCTTGCCAGTTACCTGATGCCAACCATCGAGGACTTTAAGGACAACACTTACACCTAATACACAAATAAACTTCACTGGACATGTACACATAGATATCACCTATATACTATAACTGCAGGTTAGCTATAATAACTTTAAATGTTAAAAGCTATTAGTTACTAGTTAATTACTAAAAGTTTTAAAGTTTTAGTTAATTAACAGTCAATTATTGTGAAAAGCGCTATATGAATAAACTTTTGCATTGAATTGAATCTATTAAATCTGTTCCAAAATAACACTGAACAATCAATTTGTACATTAAATAGATCTGATTGCCTCTCCTCATGAATCAACAACTCACTGATTCAGGAGATCCAATCAGAGTGAGTCTCCAGTTAAAGACTCACCGATTCAAATGATCTATTAGAGTGAGTCTGCAATTAACGACTTGCTGGTTCAAATGATCCATTCAAAGTGAGTCTACATTTGATGAATTACTGATTTAAATGATCTGCTCAGAGTGAGCCTGCAGTTAATGACTAACTGATTCAAATTATCTGTTCAGAGTAAGCCTGCAGTTAATGATAAACCGATTCAAATTATGTATTAAGAGTGAGTCTCCAAATAATGACTCACTGATTCAAATGATCTATTCAGAGTGAGTCACCAATTAATGACTCGCTGATTCAAATGATCTTCTCAGACTGAGTCTCTAGTTAAAGACTCGCTGAGTCAAATGATCTATTTATAGTGAGTCTGCAATTAACCACTTACAGGTTAAATGATCCATTCAGAGTGAGTCTCCAGTTAAAGACTCACTGGTTCAAATGATACATTCTGAGTGAGTCCCCAATTAATGACCGCCTGATTAAAATGATCTGGTCAGAGCAAGTCTCTAGTTAATGACTCACTTATTCAAATGATCTGTTCAGATTGAGTCTCCAATAATGACTCACTGATTCAAATGATCTGTTCAGAATGAGTCTCCATTTAATGACTCATTGATTTAAATGATCTGTTTGAAATGAGCCTACAGTTAATGACCCACTAATCCCAATGAAGCAGTTAAAGTAAGTGTCATTCATTCATTAATTTCTTTTTGGCTTAGTTCCTTTATTAATCTGGGGTCGCCACAGCGGAATGAACCGCCAACTTATCCCACATATGCTTTACCAGCTGCAACCCATCACTGGGAAACACATACACTTATTCACACACTAATACACTAAGGTCAATTTTAGCATACCCAATTCACCTAGACCACATGTCTTTGGACTTGGGGAAACCAGACCACCCGGAGGAAACCCATGCAAATGCGGGAAGAACATGCAAACTCCGCACAGAAATGCCAAATGGCCCAGCCGAGGCTCTAATCAGTGGCTTTCTTACTGTTAGGCGACAGCACTCCCTACAGCGCCACCGCGTCACCCTAAAATGTTACACTTTAACACTTTCCTAAAATTTTACCACAAATTTATCATGTTTAGTACATTTTAATATGTTCAATTGTTTGCACATCATTATAAATTGAATTGTAAATATGGAGATCAGCTATGATACGTTATATTATATTCATGTACAGTGAAATTAATTACTTTAGTATTTTGACCGAAGTAAATTTAAAAGGTTGAATACTGCATACAAAATGATTCAGATTGAGTCATGATATCACAATTTTCTTAAAATGTGTAAAGTAACTTCCATCCTTTCATTTCATCATCACCACAAAAATTCCATGTTTACTCTTTTGACAGAGATGCACCTATTATTTATTTATTTATTTATTTATTTATTTATTTATTTATTTATTTATTTATTTATTTGTTTCGTTAGCTATTGTCCTTATTTGTATTAAACATATGCATTAGTATTAGTTTATACTGAATTCCTCGTCATTGGCTAGCCATTGGACATCATTTGGATAAGTAAATTATAAAACTGCTCAAAAAATGAAGGGAACACTTAAACACAATGTAACTCCAAGTGTCCCCTTTATTTTTTTGAGCAGTATTTATTGTAAACATTATATGTGCAGTTCATAAATACATCAACAAATTCTGTCATTTAAAACATGTTTTTTTTTTATTAAAAAGGTAAATAATACCTTTAGCTGAGGAGTAATATTCTACTAGGGTATCTGTACTTTTACTCAGATCCCATGTTTCACCCAGCACTGTTCCTAAGGATCTGTCCAGTCTCTCTTCTCTGCCTGAGCACTCGTTCTGTCCCACTGCGAATTGACTGAGTCCATTGCTCATTATCATCACTTGCTTTCTTTCTTCCTTTCTTTCTTGGCCTCTCTTTCTTTTACACACACACACACACACACACACACACACACGCACACGCGCACGCACGCACACACACACACACACACACACACACACACACACACACACACACACACACACACACACACACACACACACACACACACACACAAATGAACGTGTGAGAGTTGCATCAATATGTGTCCTTTCAGTTTTAGTCTCCTGAGCCTAGACATGGGTGACATCCTCCCTTACTTGCCAGTGGAAAAGAAAGAACTGCCAGATTGTTTTTTTTTTTTTTGTTTCTTTACCCAAGATGTTATGCAGCTAACTGAAGTCAGTGCCAGGAGAAAGCGGGTTTGACTTCCCATCATTCCTTATGCTTTTGAATTATGTTGTATTAAGCTGCGCTGTTTTCTCGAAACTAAACGCCCGTAATGATTGTGACAATTGTCTTTTTTTTTTCTCTCTCAAAACAAAGAGCCTGAGCAGGTTTGACAGTTCTGTGGGAGCTCTAGAAAACCCTAAAGTAAGTTTGCATAGAGTAAAAAGTGAATATTTTTTAAGGCTGATCTTGTTCTTGGTTATGTTTGAAGGGATTCTATAATGACAGTACACTATATAGTTGCAAACTTTATAACTGTTTGTCTAGTAGTTTAGAATCGACAAATAAATAAAGGGATCAAAGACAAAAATGGATATAAAGCATTATTTTTTTAAGGATGTGAAATTACTATGGCCAACATATTTAATCCAATTCACCTATTTCTATATAGGTGGAAACTGGAGAAAACCCACGCGAACACGGGAACATGGAAAAGCCTCACAGAAAAGCCAACTGGTACAGCTAGGACTCAAAACAGCAACCTTCTTGCTGTGAGGTTTTGATGAGGTTCTCCGCTTTGATGAGGTTCTCAAGGTGAATGCGTACCTTGGCTTTAAGGGCCAAACAACAAAAAATATGGTCAAGAATCTTGTTGTGACTCTGGAGTCAGATCTGAGTTTCAATAGTCATGTCAAAGCAGTTAGTAAATCAGCATACTATCATCTCAAAAACATTGCAAGAATTAGATGCTTTGATTCCAGTGAAGACTTAGAGAAACTTATTCATGCTTTTATCAGCAGCAGGGTGGATTACTGTAACGGCCTCCTCACTGGCCTCCCCAAAAAGACAGTCAGACAGGTACAGCTCATCCAGAACGCTGCAGCCAGAATTCTGACCAGAACCAGGAAATCAGAGCACATCCCACCTGTCCTCAGGTCTTTACACTTTCTCCCAGTTACATTCAGAATAGATTTTAAAGTATTATTACTGGTCTATAAATCACTAAATGGCCTAGGACCTCAATACATTACAGATATGCTCACTGAATACAAACCTAACAGATCACTCAGATCTTTAGGATCAAATAAACTAGAAATTCCAAGAGTTCAGTCAAAGCAGGGTGAATCGGATTTCAGCTACTACGCCCCTCGCTGCTGGAATCAGCTTCCAGAAATGATCCGATGTGCTCCAACATTAGGCACATTCAAATCAAGACTGAAAACACATCTGTTTAGCTGTGCCTTTACTGAATGAGCACTGTGCTACGTCCGACAGATCGTACTATTCTATTTTTCTCTTCTTTTTCATTCTTTTATAACACATTTTATCTGTTTTTATACTTATTTATTTTATTTTTTAATCATTTTTATTATTTGTTTTTATTTTTCTTTTACTTGTTTCTTTTATTCCTGTTTATGTAAAGCACTTTGAATTGCCACTGTGTATGAAATGTGCTATATAAATAAACTTACCTTGCCTTGAGGTGACAGTTCTAACCACTGAGCCACTATGCCGCCCATTTAAAGTCATTGTATATTTAAATAAAATACTAACTAGTCAACTTAAGTCTTTGTCACAATCCACAATCAAATTGCTAGGTTTTACCAATTGGTCAGCAATATTATTACATTGAAATTATTAAAATATAATTAAAATATATTTATAATTATGTAAAATATTAAAATATAATTTAAATTATACTGACATTTCATATGATAACTACATTTTATCTTTCAGTAAATAAAGCTCAGAATAAGGAAAGTTTGTTTCATAAATAGATCTATTATTGAATGATAACTAAAACAGCATTCTACACTCTAAAAAACGTTGGGTTATTTATTTAACCCAATGGTTGAGTAAAAAATATTTGGTGCTTTGTTGGGTTATTTTAAAACTTTTATTGGGTTATTTATTTAATAACTCAACCAGTTGGGTTACAATTTTTGAATCCTGCATAACAGTTCTGTTTTAATCCCAATTTGCAGCATTTCACCTTTGATATGAGGATCTTATTTTGAGTTTAATTATTGTGTTTTTACTGTTTGAAATAAAGACAGCCTTGGAGATCCCGCTTTGGAGATGGTGCTTAAACAACTCAGCCAGCTATCATTTCTCCACTGCCATACAGATTGTGCAGCAAGAAGGTTCGGCCCTCATACCAGGAGGCAAAACAAGAATTTGTTGATTTGCGACGTCTAGGTGCATTATTTATGACAATAAATGTTGGAAATTATTTAATTCATGTGTGTATACTTGTATTTCATTCAGTACTTAGAGGAGGAGGAGCAACAGAGACAGAACCCTCCTGTCCTGCTGCTGGGGGATGAACTAAACTGCTCTCAGGCGTTTGTTATTGTGAAAGGAGTGGCACTGAATTCAGGGATTTAAATAAAGCTTTGCAAATCTATTAAAAGCTGTGTATTTTTTATTTACATATAAAGATTACGACTATAATAATAATAATAGTAATAATTTATTATTATATAGTGGTTAAGCCACTTTTTGGCAAAATAACCCAACAAATTAGTTATTTTTATAACCCAAATTGTTGGGTTAACCTTATCAACCCAATGGATTGGGTTAAAATAACCCAACAGAAGGTCGGTGCCAAATTGACCCATCTATGGGTTACCTGTTGGGTTATTATTAACCCAACTGTTTTAAGTGTGTACACATTAAAATAGACAACTAGCAATTAATATGCTCTTTATGCATATCGAAAAAGCTATAGTCAATCTGATGGCAAACCAAAATGATCTCAGTTTGACCCAAAATAATAATATAAAAAGTACCATCACTTCCTATTGCACAACAAACAGCAATTATTACTATCAACTTAACCATAAACAACAAGTCTCTGAAGTTCACTGTAAGTCAAGAGGAACATAAAAATCGGTTTTCCATTTCACATAATTTCTTGTGCCGAGCAGAATGAAATTAGCTTAAATTACTTAGGATTTTGTCATTGCGTGATTAAAAATAACAGCAGCCACGTACTAGTCATTAAAAGCAGCTAATATGATGCTTCTCAGAGGTGATCAAAATACCTGTAATCAGTCAAGTGTGAATAACATCATCTCGGGGAGTGCGGAGGGGAGAAGTCAGCCTAGAATAATAACAGCATATCTCTGTTCTCAGTCACTGCAAGAACTTTGGAGTGGAATGAATCATTTGTTAATTTTCATGAATAAATTATTTCTCCATGCATTAAAAACACTCTTAATGAGGAAATTCATCTTCGTTCTGCTCTTTTTAAAATTGTGCCACTGTGCGTGTGTGTGTGCAGGAGAGAATAAGAGATAGCGGCTATTTTTGTGTGTGTGTGTGTGTGTGTGTGTGTGTGTGTGTGTGTGTGTGTGTGCAAGTAAATGTTACTGAGCAAGTAAATGTTACATATTTGAAAGTCTTTAATTAACTAATTCTTGCTACTTTATTTATGTAAGGTTTAAAGCTTAACTTTTTGAACTTGTACTGTTTCCTATACACACACGTTTTGCTTATTAATTGTGCTTCTGCTATTCCCACAATGTTAAGATGATATAAAAAAAAACATTTTTAGGTCACTGAGGCAGTGAAACTATAATTAAAAGTCTTTCGAAACGCAAGCGATTTGCATTTTTAGAAAGAATGCAATGAATTCATGGTCGGTTCTTGTGAAATATGCATAATTCTCATTCCCCCTTTATTCCTTAAATTTTCATTTCGTATGTGATCATTTTAATAGGGCTGAGATAAAGACAGACTACAAAAGCTGTATGAAAAGTCAAATATGCATACCATTTTGCTCATGGGCGGCCAGAAGAGGGCAGGTCTTCTGTGTCCGGAGCCACTTCCACCATCCTGGGAGACCTTTGACACTTTATGATCTTGACACACCAGCCTATATGGCAGAGAGGGAGAGAGAGAGCAAGAGAGAGGTTGGAGGTGGGGATGGAGGGATAATACATTTATATAATACATTTTTACTTCTATCTAGACACTATTTAAATAAATAAAGTGCAGCAAAAATAAAATAATAATAATAATAATAATAATAATAATAATAATAATAATAATAATAATAATAATAATAATAATAATAATCATTATTATTATTATTATTATTATTATTATTATTAATAATAATGTATTATTTATCACACATATTTATTTGTTTGTTTGTTTGTTTATTTGTTAAATTATATCTTTATATAATAGTATATATTTTTCAAGCATGCTGACAGACAATATTATTCAAAAGTATGGTGTCAACAAACAAACAAATAAACAAACAAACATGCAAACACACAAATACACATAATTTTATATAAACAGAAGAGTTTCTTAACCCTTATGAAGTTTTAAAAAAAGTTATTGTGTTGTCAAAATAATTTGATACAAACATGTCTAAAACATGTCTTTTTTTGTTATTTTATTCACGAAAGCCTATAAATGATGCATTATTTATCTGGAAAAAATGTCATCAGTATGTTACAAAATAGAACAAAAATGATTTGTTACTAAAATCCATAACAAAAAACTGTAAATCCAGAGAAACTGAGCATTTTCACGTGATTATATGTATACAGTCAAACCCAAAATTATTATCATACCTTGGGGTTGATTATTTACTCACTGGCCACTTTATTAGGTACACCTGTCCAACTGCTCGTTAATACAAATTTCTAATCAGCCAATCCCATGGCAGCAACTCAATGCATTTAGGCATGTAGACAGGGTCAAGACGATCTGCTACAGTTCAAACCGAGCATCAGAATGCTGGGATTTTTACGCACAAACATCTCTAGGGCTTACAGAGAATGAAGAAGAGCATCTCTGAACGCACAGCACGTCCAACCTTGAGGCAGATGGGCCACAGAAGCAGAAGAACAGGAAACTGAGGCTACAATTCACAGAGGCTCAGCAATAGAAGATGGTCAATAGAAGATTGGAAAAATGTTTTCTGGTCTGATTAGTCTTGATTTCTACTGTGACATTTGGATGGTAGTGTCAGAATTTGGCACCAAAGACATGAACGCATGGATCCATCCTGCCTGTTTTAATGGTTCAGGCTGGTAGTGGTGATTTAATGGTGTGGGGGATATTTTTGGGCACACTTTGAGCCCATTAGTACCAACTCAGTATCGTGTCAATGCCACAGCCTAGCTGAGTATTGTTGCTGACCATGTCCATGACATTATGACCACAATGTACCCATCTTCTGATGGCTACTTCCAGCAGGATAACGTGCCAATTTATAAAGTGTGAATCATCTCAGACTAGTTTCTTGTACATGACAATGAGTTCAGTTTACTTAAATGGTCTCCACAGTTACCAGACCTCAATCCAATAGAGCACCTTTGGGATGTGGTGGAACAGGAGATTGGCATCATAGATGTGCAGCCGATAAATCTGCAGCAACCGCATGATGCTATCATGTCAATATGGACCAAAATCTCTGAGGAATATTTCCAGTACCTTATTGAATCTATGGCACAAAGAATTAAGGCAGTTCTGAACGCAAAAAGAGGTCCAACCTGGGACTAGTAAGGTTTACCTAATAAAGTGGCCAGTGAGTGTATATAGTGTAGCACCACATCATCACCTGACTTCTAACCAACATGGTTCAAATATGGTTTATGCAACACAATATGGGAAACATTAATTGCTAGCTAGTTAGTTGCTTTCTTCAACAATGCATTTTACCATAGTAGTAAGGCAGTGAATTCCTTTGTTGGTCAGGTGTGCACTTATCTGGTAAGTGTTGTTCACTGACTGATGCTATACAGCAATTACATCATTCTGGTGGCAACAAATGATATTTTCCTATTGACAGCCATTCAAAAATAACAGTATATTTCAAAAGTAGCAAAAATTGCATCACATACAAGCCAATTTACAGTATATAGAGCATATAAACCTCTATGGTTCTTTTTTTTTTTACTCAAGGGACGCGATGAACATAACCCTCCAGCATGTAACATCACCTGCATCAAGGTAATGTCTACTTCTACAACATGTGGTCTCTGGATCACAACTGAAGTTGATAAGATATTGTAGGACTATGTGAGATAACTGAAATGCTAACTCTGTGGTCGCACATAACAACAATAAAGTAAAAAATGACGTCTCGCAGACAGTCGCTGTGCCTGTACTCATTGACACGAACATCTTCATATCTTAATATCCATGCAGGAGCAGATAGCACTCCTATAAAGGAGAGCGAGATTATTCCTGCATACTGAGTGATGTTATCTGCAGTGAAGTGACACTGCTGCTTTGCTTTATTTACCAGAAGGTTGCGATGGTCAAAATACGAAGCGCACAAGGCAAGGCTTTTTACTCATATTAAACTAATGATAGTCCCTGAATGTCTTTGTCATAAATCACAGTGGCAGAGTAAACATTAGCACAGACTCCCTCATTTGCAATGTGAATGTATCCACGTATTTATCCTGACATGTTTTATGATCGCACCGAAGCTCCCCCCACACCGCACAACAGACACCCACCTTTCTTCCTGAATGGCAATAAATAATGAAAGACAAGTGAGGGATTCATGGAAGAGGAAGAATGTAGTGAGTATGCTCGGAGAATCAAAGTGTGAGTACGTGAGAAAGCATAAAAGAAGCAAAGAGGCTTTTTTTGCTGATAATAAAATTCACATTTGTATATTTTAAAATTGGTGATTCCAAACATCAGTGGTTGTAGTGTGTGTTTCAATCATTCTGCCAAAATTGAATATGCAGAAGTGTAGATTTTCAGTAAATAAAGACTTTATTTCCATAAAGATTTGGAACGTAATAAAAAACTTGGATATTCACTGTAAGAACTGCTGTGTTCCACACAATTCCTTTATGTTTTCCCAAAACAAATTAAGTTAAATTATTAATAGTATTATTTTTTAATTTAAGTAGATTGAACATGAAACAATTGAGTTGTCCTACAAAAAACATAAACAATTGAGTTGATTCAACTTATTTCAAATAAGTAGTTTGAACAAGCAGCAAAGGTTATTTTTTGAGTGTAATACTGTTTATTTGTGTTATAAGCAGTAGCATTCTAAACCAAACCCCCCCCCCCCCCCCAAAAAAAAAAACAAAAAAAAAAAACAAAGGGAATTATAGATGAGTGCATTGAAAAAAAAAACATTTTATGCTAATACATTTTACAAATAATTGTAATATAAAAACTATGTACAAAAATACACAAACGTTTATAAAACTGATACAATGATACAAACTGATATAATAACACTTTGAAAAAAGACATTGTCATGATAACCAGTGATCTAGTGTTTGCAGATCTCTGGAGAACAACAAATATGCCACTTTAATAAACTACAGATTCCATCATGCACTTTACTCACACACCTGGCCCAGATGCCCCTTGATTACGAACACATATAGCTGAAGCTGTTCAGGACTAATCAGATGGACTATAAACACAGCACACACACACGCATCATTGCTGAGTCTTGTTAGCTGTAAGTGAGCAATTCTAAGTGGTTTCCCTGCCTTGTCTAGCCTGTTTTGACCTTTGTTCGTTTCATTGTTTTTGTTTTTTGTTTTTTATCCCTATTTTTATGCACGGTGGCGCAGTGAGTAGCACAATCGCATCACAGCAAGAAGGTCACTGGTTCGAGCCCCAGGCCCCTAGGTGAATTGAATAAGTTAAATAAGATGTAGTGTATGTGAGTGTGTGCAAGAGTGTGTGGGTGTTTCCCAGTGTTGGGTTGCATCTGGAAGAGCATCGGCTGCATAAAACATGTTCTGGATAAGTTGGCGGTTCATTCTGCTGAGGTGATCCCTGATTAATAAATTGACTAAAAAGAAAATGAGGGCCTTACGGTGGTGCAGTGGGTAGCACGATTGCCTCACAGCAAGAAGATCGCTGGTTTGAGTGTCGGCTGGGTCAGCTGGCGTTTCTGTGTGGAGTTTGTATGTTCTCCCTGTGTTAGCGTGGGGTTTCCTCCGGCTGCTCTGGTTTCCCCCACCAATCCAAAGGCATGCAGTACAGGTGAATTGGGTAGGCTAAATTGTCTGAGGTGTATGAGTGTAAATGGGAGTGTATGGATGTTTCCCAGTGATGGATTGCAGCTGGAAGGGCATCCGCTGCGTAAAACATGTTCTGGATAAGTTGGCGGTTCATTCCGCTGTGGCGACCCCAAATTAATAAAAGGACTAAGCTGAAAAAAAAAATGAATGAATGAATGAATGAAAAGAAAAGAAAAGAAAATGATTACCCCTACCACAACCATGGCATTGGAAAAAAAAAACCTAATAAAAATAAAATATAAATCGTTCCAGACTTTCTGAGGTGACAGTGAGGAAACAGAGTGTACCATATCTGTTCAGTCCATATATTATCATTTAACACGAGAAGCTTGGCAACAACTAAAAAAGGAATTTACAAAAGAGGTGCATCTTAATACATACACACACACACACACACACGCACAAACACACAATATATATATATATATATTTATTCAATATGTTATCGTTTGACATGAAAGGCTTGGTAACATCCAAAG
Source organism: Danio aesculapii (assembly GCF_903798145.1). Lineage (NCBI taxonomy): Eukaryota > Metazoa > Chordata > Actinopteri > Cypriniformes > Danionidae > Danio > Danio aesculapii. The sequence continues at coordinate 40,278,011 of NC_079448.1, read as the reverse complement.
AGTACAAAATAATGTAGAAAAAAAAATATTATATATATATATATATATATATATATATATATATATATATATATATATATATATATATATATATATATATATATATATATATATATATATATATATTAATTATTATTGTATAATTATATATTAATTAATATATATATATATATATATATATTATATATATAACAAACAAATATATATATATATATAACAAACAATTTAATAAAATAAACATTTAATAAAATTAAAAAGCCCAGGGAGTTCTTTAAAGTAATTAAATAAAACGGGACCATTTGTCTAGGATCTTGACTTTAGAGCATTGAATAGTGTATTTAATCTGTTCCAATTGAATGTAAGACATCACTTCATTTATCCAGCCAGCGTGTTTTGGGTGGTCTACTCTTTTCCACTTTAATAATATTAAACGTCTTGCTAGTAGTGTAGTGAAAACAATAACAAAATGTATATCTTTACTGGGATCTATAACTTCAGGCATGACACCAAAAAATGCCCATCAGTGGATCTGGGTCAATTGGAATGCTATATATCTGTTCGTATATTTCAAAAATCCCCTTCCAAAACTCTTTGTCTCTTTGCTCACGTTGTTTTGCTGCCAGTCCCGGCCATTAACCTGTAGATTCTATTATATTTTGGATTACCTACATGCTCCTGTCTGTCCCCATTTTAACCTTTGCCTGCCTGACAATTCTCAAATAAAGCTACATTTGGATCCTCAACTCAACTACAGACATAATATTAATTAATTTAGTTATGACTCCTCAAAAGAAATATCACAGTTCACTCTAATATATAAAGACATCCTAAGCTAAATTTAGTTTGAAATGTTAAAACCAATAAAACAGTGTGTTCTATAGAACATTCACTTAAATTCCATACTTAAATCACTTAGCTTAATGGCATATTAAAGTGCACTTTACATGTGAACATCAGAATCTTGCTGGAAGTAGTAGCTTACTTGACATTTACTTTTATTACTGTGAAGTGAATTCAAACATACTTATTTTATCACATACTGATATTTTGGGTACTGTATATATACTGTATATATGTTGATTACCAGTGATGTAGCCCTCGCGGATCACTGGAGAACACTCTCTGTCACTTACATGAACTACACATCCCATCATGCACTGCACTCCCACACTAGTTTCGGCTCACCTCTTGAATAAACACATACAGCTCTAGCTTATCATTACTGATAACCGGGACTATATATACATCACACACTCATCCAGTGCTGAGTCTTGTTTCCCTGTAGTGAGCATTTCAAAGCATTTCCTGGATTGTATAGCCATGTTTCGACCCTTGTTTGTTTTATGTTTATGTGTGTTTTGACGCCTGCCACAACTGTTCGCCTGTTTACCGATTACCCTTTGGATTATCTTCATGCCACTGCCTGTCCCTGTTTTGAACTTTGCTGCCTGTCTGACCATTCCTAAGAAAAGCTGGGTATTTCAAAATAATTTTAAGGTCAATATTATTAGCCAGCTTAAGCAATATATATATAAAAAACACTGTAATCATGGCAAATATAAAAGAAATCAGTTATTAGAAATTACTTATTAAAACTTTTATGTTTGGAAATATTTCCATTAAACAGAAATTGGGGGAAAAACATTCAGGCAGGCTAATACTGTGATTCAGGAGGGCTAATAATTGTGACTTCACCTGTACATACATATCTTAAGATGTGTAATCCATTCTGAAACAATACAAAGCTTTGTTTTCTAACAGATAAACAGTTGAACTGATCAATCTAGCAGCCTTTTCATACTTCATTCTTCTGATAACAGCACTATAAGAAACATAACAATATGTTGCTTTCAAGATCTGTTGTTTTTGCTTCGATGCACATTTTTTTCACTCTATATTCTATACATTTTGTGTAACAGAAGACTGCTGTCCTTTCAGCAAGAAGGCCATTTATACGAGAACGTCATTGCTCACATAAAGCATCGAGTCTTTTAGTAGAAAGTCTATAAATATAGGGCTGACCAGTGATGCAGTCTGACAAAAAAAAAAAAAAAAAACATTTTCCTCATGAATTCCCAGCAATGTTGTCAATAATGACATTGTTTCCTCTATAAACACTCTCACCATTCAGATATCATCCACGCAACTAGCCATTTTAGTCAGAGATGCCTTCGAACAAAGAATTCAACAGCTTTTTAAAATATACGGCTCTTCATATTCTTTGTTTTCAGTCTTTGCATGAATCACATTTCTGTCGCACCCAAAGGAAAGCTGCATTTGTCTGTGGATCATTTATCCGGGCTGTAAATAGGAAGAGATTAGCGTCTATGCTTCTGACAGGTGTGTTTCTGACTATGCTGCGTGCACGCTCTTCATCTAGAGACTATAAACAATATCTTGAGTCAGCCAGTCTGTATGCAAGCCATCAGTTGCTTAATTTATGGCATATATTTTAAAGAGCAGGGAATTTATGTGCATCACTGCTCTGACACATTCTGTCTTTGCAATAGGGATGAGTATTAGGCTGTTTGAGGCCTGTAAAATGCTATTATGAAATGATTACAACTAGTCACATTTATGACACAGAGGACATTTATTTTTAGACACTTTTAAAGTGGTGTTGACTAATTTACTGTTGGAAATTCATTCTCAGCTTTAATGCATATCTCAATGTTTGTTAGAGATTCAGATCCAGAGTTATATTGCAGTATTTAGCATTATATATATATATATATATATATATATATATATATATATATATATATATATAGAGAGAGAGAGAGAGAGAGAGAGAGAGAGAGAGAGAGAGAGAGAGAGAGAGAGAGAGAGAGAGGTCAGAATTGTTAGCCCCCTGAATTATTAGCTTCCTGTTTATTTTATTCCCCAATTTTTGTTCAGCAGAGAGAAGATTTTTTTCAACACATTTCTAAACATAATAGTTTTAATAACTCATTTCTAATAATTGATTTATTTTATCTTTGCCATGATGACAGTAAATAATATTTGACTACATATTTTTCAAGACACTTCTATACAGCTTAAAGTGAGATTTAAAGGCTTAACTAGGGTAATTAGGTTGACTGGACAGGTTAGGGTAATCAGGAAAGTTATTGTATAATGATGGTTTGTTCTGTAGACTATCGAAAAATATATACAGCTTAAAGAGGCTAATAATTTTGACCTTAAAATGTTTTTAAAAATAATTTAAATCTGCTTTTATTGTAGCCAAAATAAAACAAATAAGACTTTCTCCAGAAGAAAAAATAAAATCAGACATACTGTGAAAATTTATTTGCTCTGTTAAACATCCTTTAGGAAATATTTAAAAAAGAAAAAAAAAATTAAAAAGGGGCTAATAATTCTGACTTCAACTGTGTACATATAAGGGATGATCGCCTCACAGCAAGAAGGTCAATGGTTTCCCCCACCGTCCAAAGACATGCAGTATAGGTAGTAGGTAAATTGAATAAGCTAAATTGGCCGTAGTGTATGTGTGTGAATGCAAGTGTGTATGGGCGTTTCCCAGTGTTGGGTTGCGGCTGAAAGGGCATCCGCTGCATAAAACTTATGCTGGATAGCCTTGTTTGTTTGTTTGTTAACGTTGCCTGATGCCTGCCTTTTGACCATCTGCCTGTGTATTTGACTACGACTCTGGATTTGCCTACATACATCTATTGGCTACGGTGGCTGGGAAGTGCAAAACAATATTACAAAGTGTGTAACACTTTTACGAAGCTCGAGACAAATTTACATTTTAGAAAACACTTTTACGTATCATAAGACACAATTATATAGGAAAAACGATATTATCAAGGACGAAACAAATTTACGTTTTAGAAAAAAATTAAAAGATGCAAAACACTTTTACCAGTCCCGAAAAAATTTACAATGACAGATTCCTTACGGAAAGGGAATGTATCACACACCGGAAGTGACACGGAATGTACCACACACTGGAAAATATCAGCTTGTGTGTGACTTTGTAGACACAGGTTAACATGAGTTCGTGGGACAAGTTAACACAAGTCCAAAGGCACAGGTTAACACGAGTCTACAACTATAAAAATCATGGTTTGACCCACTGCGATAAAACATTGTTTTGCCATTTAGAGCTATTTTGAGAAAATATCAGCGTGAGAGTATGTCGAAACATGTAAATGCAAGTACATGGAAACAAGTTAACAACAGTCCACAACCAAAGCACGACATATGTTGACTGATAAAAATATCAAAACAACCTCAGCATGTGGTCTTGAATAGCTCAGGTGGGTCGATTGATACTCGTTCGAATCCTGTTGATGACATGTAAAATATATTTATTTCTTTACATTAATTTTTATTTATATACTGTTCTGCCACAGAAATATTACAATTAATAATGTTTACAATGACACTGACACCAAGTAATAAGAATATGTATTTGGTATGGGCATGTTTTGTTGCCATGAAAAAGTGACGAATCTGCCAATCTGCAAACGTGAATAGTTTACATCTGGAAAGGTTCACCAGTTAAACCGAACTGGCTTCGTTCAGTTAACTTTTAAGAGTCCTCAAGCAGATGTTTACACCATATAGACTTGACATCATGTCCATGATTAGAGTACGAGTGGCCCTCGTTAAAATATTGAACACATTGATGCATCATGTCTGGTGTTTCTGTCTGGTCCGCGTCCTTTAGAAACTCTAAACATCGACCACACGTAAAGCAAAACTGCATTAAGCTGCTCATGTGTTTGCCACAAAACGTGCAAAACATCCCTTGACCAGTCCATGTTCGGTCACCATAAACTTTATTTACGCCATGTACTCCACAACACGAATTTACCGCGCACACCACCAGCGACAACAACACTTTTCACTGCGTCACTTCCGGTGTGTGGTACATTCCCTTTCCGTAAAGAATTTGTCATTGTAGATTTGTTTCGGGACTGGTAAAAGTGTTTTGCGTCTTGTTAATTTTTTTTCTAAAATGTATATTTGTTTCATCCTTGGTAAAGTAGTTTTTCTTATATAATTGTGTCTCATGATAGGTAAAAATGTTTTCCTAAATGGAAATTTGTCTCGAGCTTCATAAAAGTGTTTCACACTTTGTAATGTTGTTTTGCACTTCCCGGCTACCGTAATGTGCTCCTGATTGTGACTGTTGCTTGCCTGACCATTCTTGTTAATAAACCCTGCGTTTGGATCAGCAACTCCTTTGTCATTGTCTCCCTTGTGACAATAAACGCCCGCAAGTTTATTTTTCAATAATACAGATTCAGTTTTTTATTTTTCAAAACAGTAAGGTTCTCCTTCAAATTATATACTTTTAAACTAATGGTCCAGTATCTTTTGTGTTTTCATTTCAAGTTTAAGAAATATATTGCATGCATAACAGAAAAAAAAAAAAAAGGAAAACACAGTCAAAAGTTTTGTCCCCCAAATAAAACGTCATCTATTTTTTTATGCACTTATTCCATTATTCCACATAATTCTGCGTGTTTACAGGGCAAAAAAGTCCATTGAAAAGTTAATTAGAAACTAATCAGAATTCAAAACAAGCACTTTAACTTTCCCCTACTGTATCACTTTATACTGTCCGCATGCTGCAAGGAAAATACATTCTCACATCTTTTATGAGCTTTTTTTTTTCATTTTCAATTTAACATGCCAAACAATCCATTATGCACATTTAGCACAAATTTAAGCTAATATGTAAGATTGTAGACTCAGGGCATATTTATCAGTTCCTTGAATATGACAAGACATGTAATTATGACCAGTAATGCGTAAACATATTTTCACTATTTTATAATCTTATTAAGAGATTAGAGCTGGAAAATGGCTTAACCACAGCTGTCTGTTTAGGGCCGATGGGCTGGGGCCTATGAGCGGACCACAGATTTTCTTATATTTTTGCCCTTGTTGCTATTTACCCCGTCTTTCGCACTGAAAGAAAAGTGCTGTCTGGCTTGCCCTTTTGACAGTAATCTGTCATGACATGCTGTATTTTTCTCCATCTAATGGGTTAAGGTTAGATCCAATACCTTTCCTCCTGAGAGTTTCAATATGTAGGCATATGCATCTGCGATATATGCAAAAATAAATGCACATACATTTTAAACCAATCATGCAAGCAAGCATGTCTGCATATCAAGCATGATGACACTGGAAGGGCTTTACAGCTCTGAGGCTAACTTTTCTTGAAGCTACCACCTTGATAAAATAAAATAAAATAAAATAAAATAAAATAAAATAAAATAAAATAAAATAAAATAAAATAAAATAAAATAAAATAAAATAAAATAAAATAAAATAAAATAAAATAAAATAAAATAAAATAACGAACGCAACATAAAATAACGAATAAAACATAAAATAAAATTAATTTAAATAATTCAAAATAATACAATAAAAAATAAACTAAACGACACTAAAATAAACAAATAAACAAATAAAATTATTAAATTAAATTAAAATAATAAATTTAAAAACGAATATAAAATAAAATAAAATAAAATAAAAAAATAAAATGAAGATAAAATGAAAATGTATTACATTAAATAAAAATAATAATATAAAATATGAATAAAAATAAACAAAAATAAAATAAAATAAAATGATAAATAAAAAAATAAAAATAATTAAATTAAATAAAAATAATTAAATTAAAAACAAATAAAAATAAAATAAAAATGAAAATAAACTAAAATAAAAATTATTAAATAAAATTTAAATAATAAAATTAAAAATGAATAAAAAATTAAACCAAACTAAAACAAAATGACAAATCAATTTTAAAAATAAAATAAAAAATATTTAAATTAATTAAAATTAAAATTATTACATAAAAAACGAATATAAAATAAAAAATGTAAATAAAAAATGTAAATAAAATAAAATAAATTTAATTATATTAAAATAATAAAATTTAAAATTTAAAAAATTATTTAAAAATTATAATGTAAATAAAATAAAAAATAATAAAATTAAAATAATAAAATTAAAAATTTATACAAAATTAAACTAAACTAAAATAAAATACAATTTAAACATATAAATAACATTTAAATTATTCTTATAAAATTAAAATAATAAAATTAAAATAATAAATTAAAAACAAATAAAAAATAAAACAAAATAAAATAATTACCTGGATGAGTTTCATTACAAACTAAAATTTATTAATATTGTATTACTTAGCCTAATTTAACTCTTTTATATACTGTATGATGTTTTAATAATAAAGCATTTTAATACACTATAGCCAATGTACAATTTATTCAAATTCTAGTCCCAAAACAGCTGAACTAATACAGAAATGTTGTATAATGTTTTCAAAAATATTAAAAAGCATTTTGTTCCACTTCTAACACCATTTTCTTGCAGCAGTAATAATAAATGTAAGATTGAGCCTCTTCAGAAGCAAAAAAAAGAGAAAGAAATAGGCGTATTAACCTAGCAAAACATGCACAAACAGACGCAAACAGACACAAGCACATAAAAGTCTCATCATCTTATTTCACTCTTAGTATTAGCCTGCAAACAGAGGGAGTGATGGGAACGATCACGTTTGAGACATGAGCCTCGGGGGGAAAGAGAAGAGAATGGGAAGCAGCCCGCTAAGACATATGGAGTTAATACGCTAGCACCGGGTAGCAAGAATTATCACAGTCACATAATCCACGTCTGTTTTATTGTGTTCTCTAAAGTCGGCATGCACTTATTAAAAAGCAAGCAAACAGCAGTGCATTATTGCTGTTTTCTTAAGTCTGTCGAACAATATGTCAAAGCGGCCTCCGCCACTGTAGCGAGCTAATACATGATCAGTTAAATACACTGGCCAAGCTAATGGTACAATTTTTCTTTTAACTCTGACCGCTATTGAGCTATTAAGGTTCCTGCAAGACAACGACTTTTGCAAATTGTGCACTATTTTAAGGGGAAATTCACGGGCCGGAATATTTAATGTGTCTCCTTTTGAACACATAAGCGCACCCATTTGTTTTGGCCAGGGAAATGGGCAATTTAGCAAGTGAGCAAACTATCTGCTGGACTTGGGTTCTGGCCTGAGATTGATTATTTCCTACTGCTTTTCAACCTGATTAATGTTAGTTTGTATTTTTTTCCACCCTCTCACATATTGGACCATTAACCACTGATTTTACCCATGCTGGCTAAAAATAATAGCAGTAATTAAGAAATATTACACGAGCAAGAGTGCTGTTCAGCATGTAGTAATAAGTAACTTACATTTTAGACAGAGTATTGTACCTTTATCTCTATTATGTCTGCAATAAAGCTCACTGGCCAGTTTATTGGGTACATATGTTTAACGTTTTGTTAATGCAAAAAGCTAATCAGAAAATCAGATGGTATCAACAAGTCATTTAGATGTCAAGATGTTCAGCTGAAGATCAAATCAGGCATTAGAATTGGGAAGAAAGGCAATTTTATTCAATATCACTTTCATCAAATATACAGTATATCAACATATTATGCTGGCAGCTAGCTCTCTGCAACTCTCACATGGTCGCCCACTGAAGCTAAGCCAGATTCCAGATTACCTTTGTGGAATAAAAATTCAGACTACTGCCACCTGCAGGTATGGAGAGATACATCCTCTCACGCTTTCATTTCAGTCGATGTGTTCACAAGCAGTTTTTGGTCCAGACGTGACCAGACACAACCAATGCAAAATGACAACACAGTCTACTTATCTTGTGATACTTCTATAAATATAACACAATGTAAATACAAAGTACACAATGTCATATCACAATGCTGATTTATTAACAGTTATACCACAATGAGATCACTCAAATTGTACTGATAGTCACAGGTAGATCCAAAAGATTAATTACAGCATCTTTGGGATGCACTGGAATGAAAGTTTCACATGCCAGATCTGCTGCAACTGAGTGATGCTATCATGTCAATGTGGATCAAAATCTCTGAGGAATGCCTCCAGCACTGTTAAATCAATATCATGAATTATGGCCTTCATGAGGTCTAAACATGCTACTAACAACATGCTCCTAATGAAGTGGCTGGTGAGTCTAGCTCCAAAATAATTAATAGCAGAATCAGGGTACAAAAATGACTCAATGACAGACTCAGAAGAAAAAATAAATAAATAAAAACAAAAGATAAAAACTTCAGGTGCCTTTCACACAATCGTAGTAAGGATGCATACTTCAGCTGCCATGTCATAAAGTGCTGTTGAAGGCTGTCTCAGTTTGAAGGATGCATGGAGGGGACCCTTCGTTTCGTATCTTTTGGTTTCCTCCAGTAACTCACAGTCTCTTACACATACCAGTTCCCAAAAAAGGATTTGATGAAAAATGAGTCAGCACTGAGCATGTCAAAATTTCATCATGTAATGTACTTTTTGGGGAATATAAGTTTGGTCTTCCACTATGACTTCCATCATATCTGTGACGTTGACCAACAGAAGCTCATCATTCAAACAAAGTGAAAAGAAAGAGAGATGATGGTTTTAGTGCTGCTAGATGGAATTATGTGAATTCAATTCATTTCTTTTTTCTTTATATAGCGCAGATTCAAAGCAGATGAACAGAAGTTCTAGTAAACTGAAACTGTGTCAGTCCAGTTTTCAGAGTTTAAGTTCAGTTTAGTTCAGTTCAGTGTGGTTTAAATTTCACCACTGAAAGTCCAAACACTGAAGAGCAAATCCATCGATGCGCAGCTCCATAAGTCCTGACCAAGCAAGCCAGTGGCAACAATGGGGAGGAACAAACTTCACCAATTGACGAAAGTGAAGGAAAAACAAATGAGAGAAATGAATGGGGAAATATTTGTGCAAACAATACTCTATAGGCTTTATGAATAATCTCCTGTATAGTGCTTTAAAATATAGCCATCTATGTATAATTCAAACGGGTCAAATGCATTCTGTGGACTGAACCAACTTGTGCATATGATCCTCTCGGTGCTATTGTGTCTCAGTACCAGAGTGAAAGCACCACAGACCCACCCCAATGGAAAGCATATTTACACTGTCTGAATCACTTATCCCTATAATGTGTGCCATTCACCATACAAAAAACTGTAACTGTGCGAACAAGTGAAAGATTTCAGATGCAGCTTTGCTGTCTGTTTATAATGCTGGGGGGGGGGGGGGGGGGGGGGGGGGGGTGGTTCAGATTCTAGGTATTTGCTAGGTATTAACTGATGAGAAGCTATGGCGGCAAATCAATGCCAATATTAATCGAGCGCAGCGGTGATGTTTGCGCGCGAGGAGAAGTGAACCGTGAGCAGATTACAGATCTACACGCGAGAAAACTACAGCTCGCGAGCGCACAGGGGATCTTCACGCGCGCGCTCAACTGATCCAGCGCGAAGAAAACAAGTCCCGAGCGCGCACCTCATCATCTGTGCGCACGATGTACGCTCTCGCGAGCGCGGTCATGCCTACAGCGCGCGCGCGCGATCAGTTCTCTCCGCTCGCTCGCTGGTTCTTCTCTCTGCTCGCGCGAAACATTATGGAATTTTGTCAGTCCTGGGGCGGGACTCGGTTCACTTGTTATCTCTAGCGCTATTGGCTACTCTACCTTTCCGGAAGTTAGCCGGGATTGGACGCCGATTAAACGACGAACCATAATTCACGTGATCTTATCATCACCTTAACAAACAAAAGATATTGAGGATGGTGGTCTGAATGCTATAGATTTCTCTGTGATGAATGGGGTTCTTAAGTTAAAATGGTTAAATTCCTTTCTTAGTCAGAATAATGCATTTTGGTACACCGTTCCTAATGCAGTTTTCAGGAAAATGGGTGGTATTAATTTTCTCCTGTGCTGTGATTATGATTTATGCAAATTACCTGTGAAATTATCAGATTTTCATCAACAAGTTTTGCGATACTGGTATCTATTATTTAAACATAATTTTACTCCACACAATACACCCCTGTGGAACAATAAATATATTGTTTGTAACCGAAAATCTTTGTTTGTAGGATCTTGGATGGAAAAAGGAATTTGGGCCATATCACATTTGATGGATAATTGTGGTCAATTTTTACATTATAGTGATTTATGTGCTAAATTTAATTTTCCATGCTCATTTAGAGAATATAATAAAGTAATCAAGGTCATTCCAATATCCCTACAAACAATGGTTCAACAATTTATATTGTATTCAGATACTATACCAGAAATGAGATCACTCTGTATTGACGGTGTTAATGTTAATAGCAAACAGTTTACAAATAAGTTTGTTAGAAATGTATTGTCAAAACAATATTTTCCATGTCAATTAAGGAGAAAATATGTTCTACAAGATTTCAATGAAGAAGAAGCATGAAGAATAAGGAAACGTTACTTATCGTATGCGGTTCTTCCTAAGGCTAAAGAAGTAATATTTAAAATTTTAAATGACATATACCCATCTAATATTTTTTTATTTGAAAAATTTAACTGGGGAAACAATTCATGCAGTTTTTGTGAGAAAGATATTGAAAGTGTAGAACATATGTTTTTTCACTGTGAAGTTATGAAACATTTTTGGATGGAATTTCAAAACTGGCTGCATTCCAAACAGATACAAATACACTCCTTAACAGTGGTCTCAATCAAAGTTTTTTTGAAAGACAAAGATCTAGACTTTTTGGTTAATAATCTAATTATTCTAGCTAAACACTTCATTCATAGATGTAAATTTGTAAAGGTGAAACCCAATTTCAATGGATGGAGGAATGATCTGAAGATGCTCGTAAGGTCTTTACACTTCATGAGGAACAAAAATGCCCGAAAACTTTCACATGCCTTGAACTCGTTTCTATTACTTGATTAAGACTCTCACGCCCCTACTTTTTATTTAATTGTATTTATTTATGTTTTTTTTTTTGTTTGTTATGTTCCTAGTAATGTACTTTTATATCAACACTAACACTATAAGTATTGGATTGTTGTATATGCCGTAATGGTTTGTACTTGAACGTATTATATTAATAAATAATAAAAAAAAAATATATATATATAAATAAATAAATAAATCATCACCTTAACAAACATGGCTTCAACGGACCAGCACGTAAGTAATCATTTCATTTATTATGAAAATTATTGCCTTTGTTAGAAAAGGTAGTTATTAGAAACTTTATTAACAGGCGACCTGTTTACTGACACATTGTCTTGTTAAATCAACTAATCTACTTAATCTTTAATTTATATTTAATTTACACAAAGCAAATTAAAATTTTATAACTAGTGTATACTTTATATTTGGTATTCTGCTCAAATAAAGTATATAGCATTGCACACTGTATTTTTTCTTTCACATTTAAGGAGAATTTTCTTGACGAGCAAAACATATTGTCTTGTTTTGAGAAATAATATGTTAATATTAATTGAGTTTTTGCCAATGGGGTAAGCAAAATAATCTTACGTCAAAAGAAAAAACGAGATTAATTTGCTTACCCCATTGGCAGATTATTTAGCTTGTTTTAAGGAAAAACTCACATTGGCATATTATTTCTTAAAACAAGACAATATGTTTTGCTCGTCAAGAAAATTCTTCTTGATATGAGAGATTTTAGATATTTATACTAGAAACAAGACAAAATCTAAGTAAGAAAAGCATTTTTTGCAGTGCTCCCTCTAAACAAAATTGATATAATGAAAACTTAAATGTGAAAGAAAAAATACAGTGTGCAATGCTATATACTTTATTTGAGCAGAATACCAAATATAAAGTATACACTAGTTTGTGAATAATGTAGTTTTACTACCTTCAATGGTGCAATTGCATATATTGATGAAGTATTGATACTTTGACTACAAAGTAAGCATAATACAAATTTTAATTTGCTTTGTGTAAATTAAATATAAATTAAAGATTAAGTAGATTAGTTGATTTAACAAGACAATGTGTCAGTAAACAGGGCGCCTGTTAATAAAGTTTCTAATAACTACCTTTTCTAACAAAGGCAATAATTTTCATAATAAATGAAATGATTACTTACGTGCTGGTCCGTTGAAGCAAACAAACATTGTTAAGGTGATGATAAGATCACGTGAATTATGGTTCGTCGTTTAATCGGCGTCCAATCCCGGCTAACTTCCGGAAAGGTAGAGTAGCCAATAGCGCTAGAGATAGCAAGTGAACCGAGTCCCGCCCCAGGACTGACAAAATTCCATAATGTTTCGCGCGAGCAGAGAGAAGAACCAGCGAGCGAGCGGAGAGAACTGATCGCGCGCGCGCGCTGTAGGCATGACCGCGCTCGCGAGAGCGTACATCGTGCGCACAGATGATGAGGTGCGCGCGCGGGACTTGTTTTCTTCGCGCTGGATCAGTTGAGCGCGCGCGTGAAGATCCCCTGTGCGCTCGCGAGCTGTAGTTTTCTCGCGTGTAGATCTGTAATCTGCTCACGGTTCACTTCTCCTCGCGCGCAAACATCACTGCTGCGCTCGATTAATATTGGCATTGATTTGCCGCCATAAGAAGCTTAAGTTCAGTGTGAAAAGCAACAGTACAAATTGTCACTTTAATAATCTTGCATTCAAAAAGAAAAGTGAAATAAAGAGAGTGAAAATTGCATAATATGACTACCAAAAAAAAAAATTTAAAAAAATAAATAAATAAAATTGGGTGACACAGTGGGGCAGTATGTAGTGCTGTCGCTTCACAGCAAGAAGGTCACCGGTTCGAGCCTCGGCTGGGTCGGTTGGCGTATCTATGTGGAGTCTGCATGTTCTCCCTGTGTTCGCGTGGGTTTCCTCCAAGTGCTCCTGTTTCTCCCACAGTCCAAAGACATGTGGTGCAGGTTAATTAGGTAGGCTAAAATTGCCCGTAGTGTATGAGTGTAGTTGAGTGTGTATGGATGTTTCCCAGAGATGGGTTGCAGCTGGAAGGACATTCTCTGCATAAAAACATGTGCTGGATAAGTTGGCAGTTCATTCCGCTGTGGCGACCCCGGATTAATAAAGGGACTAAGCCGAAAAGAAAATGGATGAAGGAATGAATAAATAAAATTGTTCTGTAAACTACTGATGAAATTTCATCAGAAATTACTGATGAAACTACTTTAATTCCAACTAGTAAAGTAAAAAGCTTCTCATTTAGGGTATGTCTTTCATGAAAGTCAGTTAAAATAACTTAACCATGTTTTCAGAGACTATTACAGTATCACCAGCCACTTTATTAGGTACACCTGTCCAACTGCTTGTTAATGCAAATTTCTAATCAACTAACCACATGGCAGCAACTTGATGCATTTAGGCATGTAGACATGGTCAAGACAATCTGCTGCAGTTGAAACCAAGCATCAGAATAGGGAAGAAAGTGATTTATGTGACTTTGAATGTGGCATGGTGGTTGTTGCCAGAAGGGCTGGCCTGAGTATTTCAGAAACTGCTGATCTACTGGGATTTTAACGCACAATCATCTCTAGGGTTTAGTATTGTTGCAGACCATGTCTATCCCTTTATGACTGCAGTGTACTCATTTTCTGATTACTACTTTCAGCAAAATAACGTGCCATGTTATAAAGCACAAATCATCTTAGACTGGTCATAACAATGAGTTCACTGTACTCAAATGGCCTCCACAGTCACCAGATATCAATTCAATGGAGCACCTTTGGCATGTGGTGGAATGGGGAGATTTGCATCATAGATGGGCAGCCGACAAATCTGCAGCAACTGCGGGATGCTATCATGTCAATATAGACCAAAATCTCTGAGAAATATTTCCTGTACCTTGTTCAATCTATGCCACAATGGATTAAGGCAGTTCAGAAGGCAAAATGGGGTCCAACCCGATACTAGTAAGGTGCACCTAATAAAGTGGCTGGTCAGTGTATTTATTTTAGATTACCAGAGATGTATAGTAATGAAGTAGAACTACTTTACTACTGTACTTAAGTACTATAAGGCTGTATCTGTACTCTACTGGAGCATTGTTTTTTTCCTCCTACTTCCACTTTTACGTAAGTACATATTTTCAATGAGTTTAATACTTTTACTCGGATAGATTTTTTTTTATGTGCTGCATCATTACTCGTTACTAGGGGTGTCAAAATGATTGATATTAGGTAAGTAATAGATCAAAACCGGTTAAATTGATACTTGTGGATCCAGACACGAGCATGCCTGAGGTGCAAGTTTTCCTCACTGTGTCTATTATGGATTACCTGTGATAAGCGTGTATTATGCGCATACAGAATATACATACATATACCCATCATAGCGATGTAAGACCTCACCTGTCAGTGCTCAAAAAGCAAGCTGCTTTATTAAAGAACAAAATTGTATTACAAATAATATATAAACATGAATATATTTATATATTTTAATTTAAAAAAATTCTTGTGTTGTGAAGAAAAAATCTAATTATGTATGGAAAGCATCGTCAATGCACCGAGATATCGAATTGAACCGAATCGATGGCATGATAATCGTAACCGAACCAAAACGTGAGACCAGTGTATACTCACACCCCTACTCGTTACAATTATAGACCTTATTCTTGGCTACTGCATGAAGGGCGCCACAGTAACCAGAGTCTTCTGGTAGAATGTTTAGAACTTCCGTTTACAGAGTTTACAACAGGTAATTTGTGATTCGAAAATGGGTTTCAATAGTGTTTTATAGCGTTCAATAGCGAGTGGATTACGGAGTGTTTTTGTGACACAACTTTGAAAGGTGTGTGTTAAAGCTGTTATAATGTGTCAGATCTGTGGTTCAAGTGCGAGAGAAAAACAGTATCTTAAGCCATGTTTCTTTTCGTTTTGCTTAATCACGTGCCCCAAGAAAAGATATTTAAATAAACAAAACAATATGATGTCTTTTGACTGCTTTCTTTAATAACTACATTAGACAGTACTTGTATTTTTACTTTCAGTACTTGAGTAGTAAATTTTGAAGTAAACTATTTGCAATAATTAAGTACAAAAATGTTGAATACTTTAGTACTTCCACTTAAGTATGGTGCTTAAAGAGCCAGGCATTACGTTTGGAGAAAACCAGTCACCGCTCATCACCAGGCTAATACCATCCCTGAAGTGAAGCATGGTGGTGGCAGCATCATGCTGTGGGGATGTTTTTCAACAGCAGGAACTGGAAGACTAGTCAGGATAGAGGGAAAGATGAATGAAGCAATGTGCAGAGACATCCTGAATGAAAATCTGCTAGAGTGCTCTTGACCTCAGACAGCTGGGGCGACAGTTCATCTTCCAGCAGAACAATGACCCAAAGCACACCACCAAAATATCAATGGAGTGGTTTCACAACAACTCTGTGAATATCCTTGAGTGGCCCAGCCAGAGCCCAGAGCTGAATCCTATTGAACATCTTTGGAGAGATCTGAAATGGCTCTACACTGTCACTTCCCATCCAACCTGATAGAGCTTGGGAGATACTGCACAGAAGAATGGGCAACAATTCCCAAAGACAGGTGTGCCAAGTTTGTGGCATCATATTCAAAAGACTTGAGGCTGTAATTGCTGCCAAAGGTGCATCAACAAAGTATTGAGCAAATGCTGTGAATACTGATGTACATGTGATTTTACAGGTTTTTTATTTTTAACAAATTTGCAACAATTTAAAAAAAAAATATCTTTTCACATTGTCATTATGGGGTATTGTGTGTAGAAATTTGAGAAAATAAATGAATTTAATCTGTTTTGGAATAAGGCTGTAACATAAAAAATGTGGAAAAAGTGAAGCGCTATGAATACTTTCCGGATGCATTGTATATAGCTTATACAGTAGGAAACT
The DNA here is from genome assembly GCF_903798145.1 of Danio aesculapii. NCBI lineage: Eukaryota > Metazoa > Chordata > Actinopteri > Cypriniformes > Danionidae > Danio > Danio aesculapii. Next base: position 40,261,290 of record NC_079448.1, on the reverse strand, counting down.
GTTGAGAAATGAAGTATAATACTGTGAAAACAACAGAAATGATTTACAGTGCAGTCTTACAGTTTCTAATAGTTTTGAATAACACAGCAACGGTATGTAATGATTAAACATACTATTCAAAAAATTAATAAATACTACAAAATTTTATAAATAACACCAACAACTAACCATTCATGCAGTTTCAAACTGTTTCAAAGAATATTTGATTTTGAACACAAACCACTGAGTAATGGTTAAACATCTGTGAACCTTTTCTTTTTGTATTTCTGCGCTGAAAAGGGCTTGTTGTGGTACACATTGACTAGAATGCTGATAACTTCAAACACAATCACATTCCGAGCCCAAGAGGGTGCTTGTTTGTTCAAAAGAGTGAAAGAATTGGGATTTAGTGGGAGAATAGAAGAACATTTGTGGAGAAATGAAGACAGATGGAGATGGTGGAAAAAAAGGTCAGCCACCTGCAGTTTCCCCCTCGCTGATTCCTCATCACGCTGCGCCTCACGCTCATCTCTAATCAGCCGTGAGCGTGACTCATACAGGTGACAATCACTACATATCTCCCTAACATGCTGCCCACCAACTCTCACACTTCACACTCCAGCATGACATGCTCTTTCCAGATTAATGGACTGGAGATTCATTACACCAATATTTGCCGGGTGTCACACCTCGACTAACTTTGATAGATGGATACTAAACCACAATCGCCTGTGACTGGTATTTGTGTGATGGGATTGTCAAGAAAAATTACTTGAGCCTATTAAATTGCATATGCCCTATATAGTGCACTGTGTGCCATTTGCCATATAAAACATTCATTGTGAACTGATTTCAGATGCAGCTTTACTGTCTATTTATAATGTGGGAGGCGTGACACTTCAGAGTCTACAGAACAATTGATTAGACAAAAAACTGATGAGGAGCTGAAGTACGGAGTGATGTCCTCATGTTTTAGATGCATATATTTTCAAAAAGTAAATTTTGACATCATTTTGGAGCATACTACATTATAGATATAATTATAATATTTATAAGTAATTATAATAAATATAATTATAATATATATAAGAAGAAAAACATTCATTTTTTGCACATTTAAGACAGTAAAATAGTATCGGTCGAGATGATACTAAACCTTAATTGCCAGTGTCTGGTATGGGATTGTCAAGAAAATTACTTGAGACTATAAAATTGGGTTTGCCCTATATAGTGCACTATGTGTCATGCAAGAAATACTATAGAACATTAATTGTATGAACTGATTTTACTATCTCTTTATAATGAAGTGGGTGGGATGCTTTTGATTCTACTGAGCATTTGATTGGACAGAAAGAAAAACTGACAAGGTAAGTGATGTCATCAAAAAATGAGAAACTGCAAGTTTTGAATGTATATAGTTTCGAAATGTGAATTTTGTTATTCACTGTAAAAAATAATGGGTTCTACACAATTCATTAATATTGCCCTAACACAAATTGATTAAGTTAACAGTCGTTTTTACAAATTTAAGTGGATTGAACATAAAACAACTAAGTTGTCTCTAAAACAATACTTGAGAATTGAGTTGTTTTAACTCATTTTAAATAAGTAGGTTAAACAAACAGCAAAAGTAAATTTTGGATTTTTGTTTTGAAGCATGCTAGATTATAGATAACCTATAATCATAATAAAAGCCAAAAAGATGATGGGTCAAGATAACTTATACTAATGTGCCATGTCAAATGTAGAAAACATTGTGTGCGCAAGCAACTTATTTTAAATATTAATAATGTCAGGGTGAAATGCTTCAGATTCTACAGATCATTTTGATTGGACAGAAAATATGAGGTTAAATAATGGATGTTGCAGTGGAGAGTGATGTCATCATGACATGCATATATTTACTTAAAAAAAAATGCATATATTGTCTAAATGTTAATTTTGTTATTGTTTTGAATATTACTAGATTATAGACAGCCTATAATCATAATAGGAGGCCAAAACAAACTTCAATTTTGATTTAACGATGATTTTAAAGACCGCAAAAACACAGTTGGCTGGTAAAACTGATACTATTGTGCCAATTACAATATAGAAAATGTATTCATGTTTCAGAGGCAGTATTAGTGTCTATTAATAATACCAGGACGGGATGCTTTAGATTCTAGACTAAAAAAACAGTTTCATTGGATTTACTAAATCCAAATCATGCAGCCATCGGCTAAGTTCTCCATCATTTAAACTAGGAAGTAACTACTGGCTAAATGTGACTGAATGATACTGACAGCATCTGCAGAACATCAAAACCCTAGACTGCTTTGTTTAGATTTTACTATAACTTTTTATTCAGTTCATGGTCTTAATTAATCTGTAACACTGTGAGCTATGACATTGACTTGCTTTTGCTTTTAAGTAACATAGTAAGCAATGTAAACAACATGTCTCTAGCAGAAATGGTGACATAAATGAATAACCATTCATAACTCAACACTATTGTGTCAGTGGAATAAATGTGCTTGATGGGATGTTGTTCTGTGGACTCTTATGTTTTAAAATAAACCGTGATGTACAGCAACAAATGCGTGTGTGTCTTGACATTACGATGATATTCACTCCATATCTAATAAGCGTTTTCTGTACAACTTACACAAATTTAGCAAATACATTCTTTATAAGCTATAAAACAACTAGCTACAATGGCTGTTTGAGGGTTGTAGCTTTAGACTGATGTATTGTTTGTCAAATGAATTGTGTTCCTTTTGATGTAATCTATTCATAAACACTGACATGTGCAAAAACAGTGCGTCCACGTGTTGATTCTGGCTATAAGGTAAGTGGTTGCAAACAATTTACATGTCCTGAATTAAACAAATAAATTAAGTTGAACATCACTAAATTTAACTTGTTTGTTTAAATTTAATAACCACTTACCTTTTAAAAAAAGGTAAATCCAATAAATAATTTTTCAGTGGATAGATAATTTGATTGGTCAGAAAAATTATTGGAATGAGTGATGTCATCATGAATGCTGATCCATACTGGTCGAAGCAAGAGGTTGTTTAAAAAGCATATACTGTATCGACTCAATGTGAATGTGGTCATCATTTTTGAGTGTACTATAATGTATAGCCTTAAAGCAAACATTTTCATAATAAAAGTCTTTTTTTTCCAATTTTGATATCTTGAGAGTTTAAATGATGTCTGGTGGGGATGACTAATACTAAAACACCTCTTTGGTATCAAGAACAAATATGTGAGTAAATGGAGCAAGGGGCTCAGATCTGCTTTAATGGTGGTGTGTTTTTTTTTTTTTACTCTTAATGTAGGTCCATAGCACACGCACCTCAACAAAAGTGACTGTAAGAGCTGAGTGCTGTGGGGTAGAGACCTTGCAGATCGGTGAATTAAGTGTTTTAATTAAAACATAGCACATCTGTCACAACCACTGGACCAATTAGCATAATGCCTACAGCCTAAAAAAAGAAGGGGAGGTTGTTAAATTCTAATTTAGCCTCCGCTCACAGATTGGAATGGAGTCTTTGAAAGGGTCTGCAGCCAAACAGCCAGAATATCAAGCAAGATGATTCAGCTTGTACTGTGAGTCAGCTCTAAAAAGGTTCATATTGTATCAGATGCATTAGCCGGCCATTGAGTAGAAAAACAACAACAACAACAACAACAACTGCATACTGTACATATAAAGTGATAGCATTGGTGCTTAAAGGTCTTAAAGTCAAGTGTTATATAAAATAAATATAAGCTATTTCTAATGAGATTTATTTGTAACTAAATAAATAAAAAATATATATAATTCAATTCTTAAGTAAAACTAAAACAAAGTAAAATAAGATATCATTTCTACTGAGTTGTGCAGTGCTGCATTTTTAATACTAATTATAGCTACATTACAAAAGACCTATGTATTTTTACCACATTTATTTGTTTCTAAATTAAATTAAATTAAATTAAATTAAATTAAATTAAATTAAATTAAATTAAATTAAATTAAATTAAATTAAATTAAATTAAATTAAATGATTTTGATATGAGGGCCTATAAAGGAGCATACATATTAGTGATTTCTTATCACTAATACTTTAAGATTTTTTTTTTACTCCTGATTTACATATAAAATAAAATAATCAAATAAAAAATTTAATTTAATTTAATAAAAAATAAAATAAAAATAAAATAAAAACACTTCCACCGTGAGCCATTCTGTTATGGAAACACTGAAGGATGATATACGGAATGGCTGAAGGCGTATGTGGGTCAATATATCACAGGAAATGTAACACTGCATTTTATGAGAGGTTGACATCTCAACGAGACCTTTGCATGATAAACGCTCGTACCTTCATGTGATGTCAGACTGTATTTTATCTGTCAGCCAATCAATACGATTATGCATATATCTTATTGTTTCCAATACATTGTAAGTGAGTTTTACATGGAGGTCAATAGAATATTTTCACCAGATACAGCAGCTTATTAAACGACAAGACATCTTTTACTGGCCTCAAGTGCTTCATCCATCAACGTGGGAACACATCGCTGTCTCTACACATACAAAATAATGAGACTGAGCTCATGTTTCCATGCTGATGACATGCTATTAAATAACCATGTTTAGACCATAAGCTGTCATATCAATCAAATCCTGTGGAAAAAAAGGTACGAGGGGAAGTTGACATATTCATGATGACATATTTATGAAAAAGTTACACAGCCTAATGTTCTATTCATATTAGATGTTTCAGAGGTCAAGACAGTGTTTCATTAAAGAAACATCCGATATGAAATAAACAGCTTTTGCTGAGGAGTGATATTCAGGCCATTTTATTGATATATGGGCCAATTATATCACACAACATTGACTGACCTTTGACTCTAACAAATGCCAAACCATCTCTCAATATCAGAAACACATGCTCTTCTTGGTTTTGGACAGTGTTAAGTTTAAGTAGATTTTTTTTTTTTTTTAAATCTGGATAATTTACATATTGAATTTATATTTAATCTGAACCATTGCAGACCTACTATAAATTAAAACCATTAATGTATGTTATATTTTGTTTTCACAAGCTTTGAAGAACAACGCAAATTCCGCTTTTAAATAATTGGTCACCAATAGCTTTTGCCATGAGCCATAGCTGCGTTCAAAATGGCATAAATGTTTTTAAAGTGTACTGCAAAGAGAACGCAATTGTCAATATGAAGATGGCTAAAACTGAACTGTAAAAATACTTTGAAAGCAAATGACAACTTCTGTAAGAGATATGACTTTAATGTTTTTTTGTTGTTGATCATTTCAAGTTTTAAGGGCTCTATTTTAACGGTCAAGGCGGAAAGTCTGAAGTGCAGGGTGCAAAAGTGTTAAAGGCGTATCCGAATCCATGGAAAATAAATAAATAAATAAAAATTTTGAATAAATAATAGAATAAATAAATAAATAAATAAATAAAAACTAATAAATAAATAAATAAATTAAATAATTAATTAAAATGCAACAAAATATCCCCAAATAACCCAACATAATAAACATTAACAATGATAATAATAATAATAATAGATGTTACACTTGGGATTCGGTACACTGCTATTTTAAGGACGGAAAAATATGCTCTGAGCCACGGCGCATGCCCTAACAGGGTTGTGCTGATTCTTTTAATGAATTATGGCTGTTTTGAAAATAATGGAGTCTCATGTCCCATTCCCTTTAAGAATCAGTTGCGTCGCACCATGGCGCATTTGCAATAAAATAAAATAAAATAAAATAAAATAAAATAAAATAAAATAAAATAAAATAAAATAAAATAAAATAAAATAAAATAAAATAAAATAAAATAAAATAAAATAAAATAAAATAAAATAAAATAAAATAAAATAAAATAAAATAAAATAAAATAAAATAAATTCATCTTCATTTGTTTAGCGCTTTTACAGTATAGACTGTGTCAAAGCAGCTTCACACAAAAGATTACATTGAATTGAAACAGTGTCAGTTCAGTTTTCAGAGTTTAAGTTCAGTTCAGTTTAGCTCAGTTCAGTGTAATTTAATATTCACTGCTGAGAGTCCAAACACTGAAGAGCAAATCTATTGATGCGCAGCTCTATAAGTCCCGAACCATGCAAGCCAGCGGCGACAGCGCCGAGAAAAAAACTTCACCAATTGATGAAAGTGAAGGATGAAAAAACCTTGAAAGAAACCAGGCTCAGTTGGGCATGACCCATGACCAAACGTCTCCTATGGCCAAACGTCTTGTGCAGAGCTGCAGTCTCGGCATCGGAGGCTGGAGAACGCTGGACGTCAGCGAAAACTATTTACATGGCGGACATTGTGAGTGTAAATGTGTAAAAACTGAACACTTCACTAGCGAAAAAACAGTTAAACAGACCTCACTTTCACTTTTTCTCTTTCTAAATAAGGAAACGTTTTGGACGCACTCCACTGAAGACATTCATTTGCCTCCATAATTCATTTAGTTTGTTAAGCACATAGATTTGTTTCAAAACTATTTCTAAATTCAGTTCTAATTTCCACCAAACGAATAAATGAACATTAATAACGAAATGTGGTCAAAAAAAACTGAGTTATATCCAAACACATGTAGCCCAAAATCTGACAGGTGGACAAATCTAAGCTTGTTTTTAATAAAACAAATATAAATATGCATTTAATAAATAGTACTAATATTAATAATAACATTATACAAAAGTCCATGGAAATAAAACTAATTATTATTTAAAATAATTAATACTACAACTACTACTGCTGCTGCTGCTGCTACTACTACTACTACTACTACTACTACTACTACTACTACTACTACTACTACTACTACTACTACTACTACTAATAATAGATAATAATGACCTCTAGCTGTGCTCCTTCGTATCTGCTCTCACTTCTGCAGATATATGTGCCCTCCAGAAACTTGCGTTCTGTGAATGAACGTCGCCTCGTTGTTCCATCCCAAAGAGGGAAGAAATCACTTTCCCGAACTCTCACATTCAATCTGCCCAGTTGGTGGAATGAACTCCCTAACTACATCATAACAGCAGAGTCACTTGCTGTCTTCAAGAAACGACTAAAAACGCAACTGTTTAGTCTCCACTTTCCTTCCTAATCTGCAACTGCCTCTCTGGCTATACCACTAACTGTGCCCTCTCTCTCTCTCTCTCAAAAAAAAAAAAAAAAAAATGTTCTACTAATGTTTTGCTTCTTAGACTTTTACACACCTGAAACTTGTCTATAGCGCTTGTTCACTGCTGCTCTTATAGTTGTTTAAATTGCTTCCTTGTCCTCATTTGTAAGTCGCTTTGGATAAAAGCGTCTGCTAAATGACTAAATGTAAATGTAATGTAAATGTAGATGTTACAAAAATATGCCCAAATATCCCAATATTCATAATAAGGGGCAAAAAATTGAAAATGTCAAATAAAAATAAGCTTTTAAGGATGTTGTAAAAGCAGTCAAAAAGCAGCTGCAAACAATTTGCTCAAAATCCTATTTAGATCAGCTTGTTGCATCAGAATCAGCACATTTTGACATATTTCTAACATATTTATTTAGTTACACACCCTAATATTTTATTATTTATTTATGTTTCAGACACCAAGACACTCATTTAGACATCACCTACAGTATATAATAAACATAAGTCACATCCAACTCATGTTTTAGATATATAGACCAAATAAAATACACAAAATTAAACAACTTCTGGCCCTAATGAATTCCAAACCATCTCCCAATATCAGAACACATGCTCTTCTTGGTTTTGGTCAATGCACTGAAGTGTGAACTAAGTGTCATCCATAAGATTATAGTGAGGTTAGTGGAAAGGGGAACTTTAATTTGATTATCATATCTCAAGGGTTCTCACTGCTAATCATTTTTTTTGCAAGATTATTTCAATTTATTTTACCCTCAAGGAAAGGAAAGGCATTAAACTGAACGAAATTCGATTATAATTTTACCCCCTTTACATAACTAAAGGCTATATATGTATTGTTAACCTGCCTTAGGCTCTGACGAGATATTAAATCAGCTCAAATGCATCTGTTAAATGTCTCCTTTAATAAGCAACAAAGTCTCCAATTTCTATTTAAGCTAATAAAGAGAGCTTATGAGTCCAGCAAATTATACCCATCACAGGCTGTATCATTTAATTGCCTTTTATTGCTATCGTATGAAACATATCAGACAGATTGTAGCATGTAATCTGTATGTTGCTTTTGCATTCATCAGCTTGTTAGAAGATATCCAGTTGCAATCAGATTTATTAGCCCCCCTGAATTATTACCCCCCTGTTTATTTTTTTCCCCAATTTCTGTTTAACGGAGAGAAGTTTTTTTTAACACATTTATAAATACAATAGTTTTAATAACTCATTTCTAATAACTGATTTATTTTATCTTTGTCATGATGACAGTAAATAATATTTGACTAGATATTTTTCAAGACACTTCTATACAGCTTAAAGTGACATTTAAAGGCTTAACTAGGTTAATTAGGTTAACTAGGCAGGTAAGGGTAATTAGGCAAGTTATTGTAAAATCGATGGCTTGTTCTGTAGACTATCGAAATAAAATATAGCTTAAAGGAGCTAATAATTTTGACCCTACATTTTTTTAATAAGAAATTTAAAACTGCCTTTATTCTAGCCAAAATAAAACAGAACAATATCAGACATACTGTGAAAATTTCTTTGCTCTATTAAACATCATTTGGGTAATATTTAAAAAAAAAAAAGAAATTTAAAGAGGAGGTAATAATTCTGACTTCAACAGTATTTTAAGATCTAAACTTACAATTGCTAATAAAAAACATTCATTCATTCATTTTCCTTCGGCTTAGTCCCTTATTTACCAGGGGTCCACAAAGTGGAATAAATATGTTTTACCATACCTGTCAACCCACCCGTTCTGCTGGGATTCTCCCGTATTTTACCATTCTATCCTGATATCCTCCCGTTAAAGTATTTTCCTGTATTTCTCCCCTATTTTTAGTCTTTCTATTAAAAGTGAAAGTAAAAATGTGATATAATTGCAAGAGCTGTTCAAGAAAATTATGCTTTCCCTTTATTTTGGCTTGAACGAACATTGAAATAAATATTACAACGGCCGCTTTCACTTCATTCCCTTTAAAGCAAAAATGTGTCGACCGTCATCCTTCATATGCAGCGTCTGAATCAGTCCAGTTATGTACGGGGCTGACTGACGGATGTGCTAGATTAGCTTGTGTAGATGCGATTTGAAGAGGTGCGAAAGCAGACACTTTCAGATTTTGGTGTGTTTTTAAACAGACATATAAACTAAATAATTTGTAAACATGTCCATCCTGCATGTTTTATTTTAAACACAATTTTTTTTTGTCTTAAATGAGCATAAACAGTTACAAAAGTAACTGCTTTCATTCTAGATATGTGGATTCTTAAAGGGACTGTTATCAAACAAAGCTGTTTTAAAATGAGAGAGTCCCTGCTTTTCATTTAATAACTATTACTTTAATCAAAATTATATACAGTGAATAAAAAGTGAACAAGATTTTATGACATAATTTATTTTCTGTATAGGCCACTGATTATTGAATAGGTTTAAGGTTATTATTATTTATTTATTTTTGGGTGGGGGATATCCCATATTTTTACATCTCAATGTTGACAATATGTGTTTTACGCAGCAGATGCCCTTCCACAACTAGAAAAAAAAAACACGCACTCTTGCATTCACACACACACTCATACACTACGGCCAATTTAGTTTACCCAATTCATCTATAGCGCATGTCTTTGGACTGTGAGGAAAACCGGAGCACCCAGAGGAAACCCACACCAGCATGGGGAGAACATGCAAACTCCACACAGAAATGCCAACTGGCCCAGCCGGGGCTCAAACCAGAGCCCTTCTTGCTCTGAGGTGACAGTGCTAACCATTGAGCCACGGTGCTAATAAAAAAACAATTCAACAAAGCAATTAAATCCATATTAAAAAAAAACTTTAACCCTTATTATAAAAATAGAATTACCATTAATGTTATATTTTATATTTTATTTATTAAAATATCCTTTGATGGAAACAAAAATGATATGTTGTAGCTTTAGTTTAATAAGAATTTTATATTTGGCTTTATATATAGAGTCTGAACTTCTTTCTTTATGCTTAGAAAAACTTCCTACAAGATAAATTTACCTGTCTAACAGGACAGGGGGTCGCCAATCTGGGTCCTGGAGGGCCAGTGTCCCTGCAGGGTTTAGCTCCAACTTACCTCAACACACCTGCCTGGGTTTTTTAAGTATATCTAGTAAGACCTTGATTAGCTTGTTCAGGTGTGTTTGATTAGAGTTGGAGCTAAAATCTGCAGGACACCAGCCCTCCAGGAACAAGTTTGGTGACCCCATGTTGTATAGTAACCAGCAACATGATTACTGCAATTTTACTATCAAAAAATCACTGTAAAATTTTGTAAGAAGGGCGGCACGGTGGCTGAGTGGTTAGCACTATTGCCTCACAGCAAGAAGGTCACTGGTTCCAGTCGCAACTGGGTCAGTTGGCATTTCAGAGTAGAGTTTGCATGTTCTCTCCATGTTCGCGTGGTTTTCCTCTGGGTGCTCCGGTTTTCCTCACAGTCCAAAGACATGCGCTATAAGTGAATTGAATAAACAAAATTGGTTGTTGTGTATACATGTGAATGAATATGGATGGTTGTTTCCCAGAACTGGGTTGCAGCTGAAAGGGCATCCGCTGTGTAAGTTATCGGTTCATTCCGCTGTGGCGACCCCTGATGAATAAAGGGACTAAGCCAAGGAAAATGAATGAATGAATGAATGAATGAATGAATGAATGAAAATTTTCTAAGGGTATTAACAGTTATTAATGATTTTGATTACAATATAAAGACCAGATTAAACTTTGCTTTACCCTATTAATGAGTTCCTAGTTTAAATGCATATTTAATAAACAAACATACAATTTTAAACAGTTTGTAGTAATAGCTTGTTATAATTCTACAATATTTTGATTGACGCAACTGTTTATATTTAAGCATTGGACATACAAGACAACAGAGATACAATCTATCATGAAATTGTAAAAATTGCCTGTAAAAAGGTATAATAGCCATGGAAATCAATATAAATACCACCTCTTAATGGAAAAAGTTCATTTCTGAGCCTGTACAGGCCATTATAGAGAAACTGAAACTCTGTAGAGAATATGTGTATGTTCACATGCAGACATGTTTTGCCTAATAAGTGTCTTCTTTACAATAAACCTTGCTCAAGGGTATGTTTCTGCTATTGGCCAGAGAGAGGGTCGAGACAGAATGAAGGACCCTTAAGGCTTGTGAGAGAAGCCATGACTCCTTAAAGCCTGATTGTTATTTCAGAAGTGGACAGCTAAAAGGAAAGTATGAATGTCTCAAGAGATACACCGCCTCGGCTAGTCATGTTGGCCAATATGCAGTCATAATTATTGTACAATTACTAGACATAGCATATTCAATTTAATACAACACTTTATGCAAAAATATTCAGATTTTTCTTTTTTTTTTTTTTCTTTTTATAAGGGAGAGAGTAATTATATTTGCATTTCCGTTTTGTGCCACTAGATGTGCAAATATTATTATGAATGATTGTTTCCACCACAGCATCAAGAGAAATGTGTGATAAAATGTGTGACTGGGTAAAAAGAAACTGAAAAATGTCTCCACTGCATTTTGAAAAGGTTTGCATACAGAGCAAAATGAATGAATGAATGAATGAATGAATGAATTGTGAATTAATCAAAAATTTTCTAATTTTCTTTTTGTTTTTCTACAAATTGCATGGAAAATCCATTAATTCATTCATTCATTCATTCATATATTTATCGATCTATCTATTCAAACATTAACCCACCCATCCATCAACAATTCATTAATCCATCCATAATTCATTCATCCATCCATTTGTTCATATATTCATTCACCATCCATCCATCCAAACACTAACCCACTCATCCATTCATCCATCCATACATTCATCCATCTATCCTTCCATTCAAATTCTAATCCACCAATCCTCTCATTCATCCATCCATAATTTATTCATCCATTCATATATTCATCCATCTATCCATCCATCCATCCATTATTCATTCATGTATTCATCTATCCATCCATCCATTCAAACACTAACCCACCAATCCTCGCATCTATTCATCCATCCATCCATCCATTTATCCATCCATTTAAGCACTAACCCACCCATCCATCCATACACTCCATCCATCCATTATTCATGCATCCATTCAAACACTAACCCACCAATCCAACCATCCATCCTTTCATCCATCCATCCATCCACTCCATTCATCATTAATTAATGTATTCATCTATCCATCCATCCATTCAAACACTAACCCACCAATCCACTCATCTATTCATCCATCCATCCATTTATCTATCCATTCAAGCACTAACCCACCCATCCATCCATACACTCCATCCATCCATTATTCATGCATCCATTCAAACACTAGCCCACCCATCCAACCATCCACACACTCCATCCATCATTAAATCATGTATTCATCTATCCATCCATCCATTCAAACACTAACCCACCAATCCACTCAACCATTCATCCATCCATCCACCCATCCATCCATTTATTCATATATCCATCCTTCCATACATTCATCCATCCATCCATTCAAACACTAACCCACCCATCCATCCATCATTAATTCATCCATCCATCCATCCATGTATTCATTCATACATTTATCCATTCATCCATGCATTAATTCATATATTCATCTATCCATCTATCCATTCAAACACGAACACACCCATGCACCCATCCATCCATTCATACAATCTATCCATCCATCCATCCATCCATCCATCCATCCCTTCGTCCATCCATCACTCCATCCATTCATCCATCCATCCCTCCGTCCATCCATCTATCCACCCATCCATCCATCTATCCCTCCATTCATCTATCCATCCATCCATCCATCCATCCATCATTTATTCCTTCATCCATTCATTTAGTCATCCATTCAAACATTAACCCACCCATCCATCCATCTATCCATTTATTCATTCATCCATCTATCCATCCTTCAAAATAGTAGATCCATCTTTCGGATGAGATGTTAAACTGAGGTCCTGACTCTCTGTGGCCAATAAAAATCTCAAAGCACTTCTCGTAAAGAGTAGGGGTCCTGGCCAAATTCCCTCCATTGGCCTTTACCCACCATGGCCTCTCAATCATCCCCATCCACTGAATTGGCTCTATCACTATTTCCCCACTCCCCCTATAGCTGGTATGTGGTGAGCTCACTGGCACCGTTGACCTGTGGATGCTGCACACGGATAGTGGTGTGAAGAGAGACCTCCCTCTCATGATTTTGAAGCTCTTTGGGTGTATGGCCATACATGATAAATGTGCTATATAAATACACATTAAATGGTGAAACATTGCACAAACCCTGATAGAAATCAAACATAAATATCTGACAATGTACATTTTTAAAAACACAAAATCATTCTATATGTAGTTTTTATAAGAAAAAAAAAATCATAAGAAATAAGCTTTAAAAGCATGTTTCTTTCCATTATTACTATAGTTTAATCATGGCATAAAAAAACATAATGCAAGAAAAGTTAGTATTGTTAAAGTCACAATTACCTTTATTTTATTTCCCCTTTTTGATTTTTTACAAATCCATCCATCCATCCATCCCTCCATCCCTCCATTCATCCATCTGTCCATCCATCTCATGAAATATTTCATGCTGCAGCTTTAGTTTAATTAAAATTTTATAACTGGCTATAATTGGTTTATATTCCGCGCAAACTATTGCAGAGATATAAAAAAAATAATAATTTATTAAAAAAACTTTGCTCAAAAAGTTACAAGACAAAACTCTCCGTCTAACCAGACAAACAAGCCTTAGATAAATGGAAAACTTTTTCATGCATTAAAAACAAGCTTTAGACTCAATGGATATTTGGAGCGTTTTACATTTTTAGACTTGTACCCAAATAGGGATAACATTTTCATTCTATATTTGCATGCTTGCATATTTACATAATCTAAAATCTCCATTTGCATATTTCTGGTGGCAGAGCTCCATAGCCGGCACTGAAAGCATGTGCAGTCCTCTGCTTTTTTCATGCTATTTGCCAACAGAGAGAGTGAGCTGGAAAGCTAAGCAAATGAGATTAGATCAAACTTTATTCTTTCCAATCGGCCCCGCTGCACCCATGAATCAGATCATTGAACTAAAGCTGTTGTCCCTGACTCTGAGCCAAACGCAAACCCTCTGCTTCCATTTGACCAGCAGGACACTGAAACGCATAAAAATAAACACATGCAAATGCATACAAACACACGAATGCACACGAATACGAGCCATTTGCGAATAATAAAAAATATCATTCTAAGCACAATGCAGCAGTAGCAGACATTATTGTTTATGTGCGTCAAGTATAATTTGGAAAATCCGGTCCTCGTGGCATTAAATGTCCCTCAGGAGTCTCTGAAAAGCGAATCGGTTCATGCTCAGATGGTAAAAAGCACTTTACAATGCTGTCAGGTAGCAGAGAAGATTAAAAGATGTATGAGGTTTTTCACAATGTGTGACACAATGTCAAGACAAACAGGCTTGGAGAGGTAAAATGGAGTCAGACATGCACAATAATAAGTGCTAGCATGCTTCATTTGAGCTCAAGATGAAGTTCCTTGCTTTAAATGATCCGAGATGCTTGTGAGGAAACGGTCTAAAAAAAAAAAGCTGACTATTTTAATAAACCCTTAATATCTCAAACCTGCATACATGGAAAATGGAACATTTTCAATTATGCCAATTATGTCCCTTGAATTCAGCCATGTGGAGTGTAATGTAGGCAGTGTGTTTAAACAGAGGCTGAAACAATAGAGTTTGGTTTGAGTGGAGATAAAAGCACTCTGATATACTGTAATCATCCTTGAAGCAAAATTAAAGGCATTTTGCTGTACAGTACTGTGCAAAAGTCCTAAGCACTATACCAGCTTTGTTGGCCTAAGACTTTTGCACAATGTATAATCAAGCAGTTTGTTAAAAACAAAGAGAAACTATAGGAAATATGTACAAAAACATCACAACTGCACAACATTTCCTCTTCAAGCGAAAGACTGTTTAACCAGTCAAACCTTTATTTTAAATTTTTGAAATTTTTTTATTGCAATCAGGAAGACACTACAATACAATACAACACAATATAAGAGGTGAAACATAAAAACCTAATATAAGAATGGTAAAAAAATAAACAAATATAAGTAAATAAATAAATAAATAAATAAATAAATAAATAAATAAATAAATAAATAAATAAATTAATTAATTAATTAATTAATTAAATACACAACGCATAGTGTACAGAATTTCTACATCTAATTTTAAGAATTGAGAGGGGAATAAAAAAAAGTGTTATAATAATTAATTCATATCTCAGATTTTTTGCTTTTCAATAATTTCACAGTAGAAATAAAGAAGTCAAACCCGATACAAAAACTGTTAATGTGGGAGATGACTTAGCAAATTTCAGTTTGTGTATGTAAAATTTTGCCAATAAAATAAAGAGATTAACAATATATTCAAGACTTTTGTTGGATTTGTTTTCATAATAAAAAAATAAAAAATAAAAAAAATAAATATATATATATATATATATATATATATATATATATATATATATATATATATATATATATATATATATATATATATATATATATATATTAATGTAAAATAACAGTTAACTAAGTCATTTTAAAAATATATTTGGATAGATCCTTCCAGAAATTGTTTACAGCGTTGCATTCAAAAAATAAGTGACAAAGGCTCTCTTTATCCGCATTGCAGAAACCAGAGATATCCTCCACTTCAATGTACTTTGATAATAACGATTTTACTGGGTAAATTGTATGTAGTTTTTAAAATGAATTTCCTTAATTTTATTATTAATAGTGTAGGTAGTGTAGTGTAGTGAAGGGAGTGAACCAGGCTCTTTTCCATTTAACGTTAACTAGAGTTTCAGAAAAATTTGTCTCTAGGAGAATTTTATTTTGCTTCTGAAAAATATTACGAATATGTTTGTTAGTATATTTTTTTTATCAGTCAACTCAACACCTTCTAAATGTAATTTTGGGTTTACAACAGACAGAATTATAGCAAATATGATTTTTAACAAGTTGAATATTTTTTACAGGAATAGATTTAATAATTAAATTAAATGCTCTATACAATTTAATGTGGCTTCCATTGGCACCAAGCACAGCTCAAACTGTTTTGTTCTAATTGTCCTGACATTTTCTTAAATAATGTGCTGTGTAACATCAGGCTTCTTTTAACACTTTACAAAGTTCTTCTTTAGGTTTAGAGTGTCGCATTTTTATATTTTCTGTACAGGTGACCTCATACAGCCTCAATAATATTCAGATCTGGACAATATGTAGGACATTTCATCACTTTCTGTGTTTCATCAGCTGTTTTCTTTCTCCATATAGGATTTCACTGCAATAAGCGGATCATTATCATGCTGTAAATAAAAACCATTACCATTGAAGTCTTTTCCAGATGGAATGGCGTAACCTAACTGTACTTTTCAAAATTCACAGTTCCATTTTTACCACTTATGACTGGTTTTGTGGTAAATATAATGTATCCATTATACCATCAGCAAATCTATTATATATGTCAGTGGGTGCAGTCAACTGTAAATTAAAATGACAGTTTATCCAAAAAAATTTAATTATGTAATCATTGACTTACCCTTTACTTGTTTCCAACCATTTAGCCTTTAACCTTTAAACACAAAGAAGAAAACATAAAGATATTTTTAAGAAAGATAATTCTTCTTCTGACATTTCTGATATGAAAAAATTCTACAAAATTTTCTCTTTAGTGTTCAACAGAATTAAAACGCTCATAAAAGTTTGGAACATGAGCAAATGTTCATTTTAGGGTGAACTATCTCTTTAAATTGAGTTACAAAACTTTTGACCTCTGAATGATTCCGAATGATCTTTTGTCAGTTATTTGAATAGTCAATAATAAATGCCATGTGTTGCATTCTTATTAGTCTAGAGGTTATACTATTTACTTTAGCTACATTGAGTGGGTGTTCAGTTTTCCCTGTCTTTCTAAATATTTTATTCAAAACTACATGATATATATGAGGTGCAATGCAAGGACAGTGTATTGCAATGTTAACTGTGTCAAACATTGCCAGGGTTTGTTCACATTTGTTAAACTTGGTTTGATTTAAACAATCTGTTATGTGACTGCTGAAGTGTGAACATGAAAATCTGAACCCTGTTCTGCATAGGTTTTACATACATCTGTCTGTTTTTCCATTTATTATTCACTACAAGAGAATGAAAGAGTATATTGAAACTGATTTGTGTTATTTTACCATTGTGTCTTGCTTTTAAATAAAAGCTACCCATTCAGATAGTTTCAACTTCAACCAAATATGGACCATATGTTCATTTAGACTCCCTCTGACTAGATCATTTGAATCACTGAGTCCTTCATTTTTGGCTCACTCTGACCAGATTATGTGAATTAGTGAATCATTAACTGGAGCCTCATTATGACTGAATTGTTTCGATTAGTGAATCTTTAACTGTAGATTCACTCTCACTGAATTATTTGAGTCACTGCGTTGATGAGATGCAAACGAGCAATTCTATGCAAATGTCAACCTTGGCATGAACAAAAAACTAAATAGCAAAACTGGTTCAAATATTTTTTTTTTTGTGTGTGTGTAAGCAAGTATTTTAAGCGCTTTAATAATACTAAACAATGTTTTTATCAATGTTTTCAAACAATTATATTTGATTTACCAAAGTCACACAAGTGGTAATTTCACATCTGTCACATCCATAATGAAGCTTTTTCCTCATAAATGCAAAAATGTAAAATAAAATAAAATCAATCATGTTTGATTAGCATTGCTTCTTCCGGGTTGTGCAGTTTAATTCACAGAATTTCTACAAAGCATGTTTTTTACTGTAAACTCACTTTTTCGGTCACAACCATAACGTATGTTTATTTCCTAATTAAAAATATAAAAGATGTTTACAGATTGATATTTTTCAGATCCCATAACTCTGTGGTTTGTTGTTTTGGAAAATATAAACAAGTGTTTCAAGATAATGTTAATATTTACATTTTCTGTGAATTTATGTTCTGAATTTTCACTGCAATTGTCACATTCATAATGCTGTACTTGCTCAAAAATTGTGATTAGATCAGTTGGATTCACAAAATAAACTGCATGTTAAGTGCAGCTTAAAAAAAACAAACACAAAGTCTAAAGCACAGGGTGCAAAAGCATTAAGGGTGTGTTCGAATCCACTTTTGCTATTTTAAGGATGGAAACATATGGTTTGCGCCATAGTGCATGGTCTAACAGCCTTGTGCTTATTCTCTTAATGAGTTATGGTTGTGTTTTGAGCATAAATTACATTTAACCAATCAGAGTCTCCTTTCCCATTCCCTTTAAAAGTCAGCTGCGTCACACCATGGCGCCTTTGCTATTTTTACATGGAGGACTTTGTGAGTGGAAAAACTGAATGCTTCACTAGCAAGAAAACATATAAATAGACCATCTGCAACGCGAGGATAAAGAATGAGCCTACATTCGACCTCTTTACTTTTACTCTTTACTTTACTCCTTTACTTTTGTGCATAAGGAAACGGTGTCATACACACTCCACTGAAGACATCAATTTATCTACATATTTAATTTAGTTCGTTAAGCACAAAGATTTGTTTCAAAACTATTTCTAAATTCAGTTCTAATTTCCAGCAAACAAACAAAAACAAAATGAGCAATAACAATGAAGTGTTGTCAAAAAACTGAGTTATATCCAAACACACGTCCTATGCCCCATATGGTCCAAAACCTGACAGGTGGACAAATCTGTAAGGAATGTTTTTTTTTTTTTTAACTACAGTGGTTTGAACTAGTTTTGCTAAGTGGCTAAAAAGTTATCAGTATGATGGTGGAAACTACATTTTTAGTCAAACCATCCTTCTGCAATCTCATACCAAAAATGGAAATAAGGGTAGTTATAACAGCTAAAAGTGTGTGCGAGCATTGCTATTATGTGATTGTATTCTATTGCAGTATGGAGCAATTAAGTGTTAATGTTGAATCAAAAGTAATTCACAAATACTTAAAAATGAAATGATATAATGACAATAATTCTCTATGATTATAACAAAATTAGTTACTAAAAAGTGTATAAAATGATAAAATATGAAATGATAAAACATATTATTCTAATTGTACACAGCTTAAATGTAAAATAAAGTTACCTGAAAGAGAGAGACAAGGGAAGGGAGAGAGAGAAACAACGGGCGCACTCTCACAATGCTATACAAACTATGTCCAGGCACCTTTTCTGATTCGTTTGAAAAGTGTGAGTGCTTTAAATTAGGCTCAGGTGCGGTTCAGTTGGCCAGCTCTGGCCCGTTTGGAAGAGGTGTGCCAGAGAGTGAAATTTTGATGAACTATGCCTTTATCTTAAAAGTATAATGAATGGATATCACTATTGCGTCTTTGAGCATAGTAAAAAACTTGAACATATAGAATAATTAATTAACAATGCATTGTTACTGTTCAACACTAATCATAGGCGCTTTTTAAAAAAAGGTGGTTAAATATTTGTAAAAGACATGAAAAATGACCAATAGCAGCGAAGGATATGTTGAAATATGGAGATATGAGATTTCTCCCCGACAGTGACGATATAAAATACTATCTCATATATAAGCAGAGAGTGAAGGTGGATGGGTGTACCTGGGTGACAGGCAGGTGACCCCTGCCACCCGCGGTGCCCCCTATCACTGTGCCCACCCCGGTCCCATTCCAACTAATCACAGTCTCATGATTTATTCAAACCATTCATCAGTCAGGATCTGATTATTCATCGCCCCAAAATATGAATAATAAAGCACCTCAAGCCATGTCTCAGCGTGTCAGCCATTACCATACGCTCAATGTGCTGTTGTTTATTGCTGAAAGACGGAAATAAAATGAAAAATCCAATGCGTTTGTACATGCATGAGGGGCTTTCTGGCCCGAAACCACCCTCATTTCTCTGGGAAGAGATGCATTTCCCTTCTCTCCCTCCTGCACGCATACATTCAGATATTTTGCATTCAAAGGGGCTTATGGATAATTCCCATTGAAATAATTGATTGTTTGTCCACTGGAGTGGCTGAGTAAATAATGGATGGCTTCATCAGGGCCTCCTGCACCCTGAGCGGCTGACTGACAGTTCGCTTTAATAAGCAACTCTCCTGAGAGCTCACTGCAGGGGGAGCTACTGTAACACACACACACATGCACGCACACACACTGCTGAATACAAATATATAAATACGGCAGCTTATTCATATTTAATCTCGCCATCAACGTACAAAAGATCCATGATATCTGAAGCTCTGTGCTCATCTCGCAGGTTTTGTTTACTGAGTGTTCCTGTGTGAGCAAACAGGAGGTAAAACAGAGATCTGATTTTTAATGAGAGCCACATCCACTCGCTTTGTCATGCAATGAGTTGCTTTCCACACTGACAGGCAGAAAGTATCACAAACACGCAAAAAGTTCAGCAACCAACTTTTTACATACGTCGCTAATCAGCGAGTATTCCGGAGACGTCGAAACATGTTCGTAACACACACACATATATATATACATGTGACAAAAAAAAGAAAGACAACTGAAGAAGAAAAGACATTGTTTTTTTGAAAATGTTCTTGTAGCTTGAGAGATATATGGAAGGATTTTCTGCAGCTTCTCAGAGTTACTGCTTAAATGAGCTTCCTGCTGTTGGACTATTTTAAGTGTTATGTCTTGCTTTAAATGAGAGCTGCTTCTGTGAAACAGCGGCTCTGGGGACGCATGTGATTAAAAGCAAGCGGAATCCGCTGAGTCACAGACCAACAGGCTGAGAAGTCGACTGTGGAAAGGTGCTCCTTCTTCCCATTTACTCTCTCTCTCTCTCTCTCTGCCACTGAAGACTGTATGGTACAAAGCACTGTCCATGAATAAGGTACAAGCTGGAATAAGAGTCTCAAATCAAATGATTTAGCTGTGAGACTGAAAATAAAATGATAACAGTAAGTAAAACATATCTCACTGCTGGTGCCTTAGCTAGATTTCACCAGTGTTGCGTAAGTTACTTTAAAAAAGTAATAGATTACAAATTACTGACTACTACTGGAAAATTGTAATCTGATTACATTTACTAAATACTTCATGTAAAAGGTAATCAGATTACTAATTACTTTAGTTTGAAGTTACTTCTAAAACATATAAAATATACCTATAAAAAACTAAATAAACTGCAGCTCTTTCAGTAGTTTAATTTTCACTGAAAAACATTACAATGAGTTGATCACAGCAGCTTGAAAAGACTTAGAGATAGTTCGCCCAAAACTTACAATTCTCTCATTCTCTGAAGCTGATTGGTCAGCTCTTGTCACGTGACTCGCAGTTTTCAACTGGAGTGCCTGGAAAATGCAGTACTTGCAATATGTGCTCTGAATATGTGTGCAAGCCATTGGAAACAAACTTGTGTGTGCAAAAGACGCAATATGTGAACAGCTCCATAAGCAGCTATGCTTCTCTTCACATTCAGAAGATACCTTTACCTCCAATCCTGCACAAAAAAGGTAATTTAGCCTGTTTAGGCTGATTTGGACTGCCATGTTTAAGGGTGCAGGTGACGAGTATTGTCATGAAATGCTTTCTATTCAAGTGCTTGATCAAAATGCTGGTCGAGTTAAAAAGCAGTCGAAAGTTCTTTAGAGACTGGACATTTCACAGCAATATTTTTTGTTTTTATGCTCAATGAAATCAAAGTATTGTCTGTATTTCTCCTTGAAGAAGCTACCAATCTTGATAGCAACTATTTCAGCTCGTGTTCTCCAGCAATTTAAAACCGAATGCTCATTAACTGACGTTGTAGTGGAAAATGTGATTCAACGGCTTAAAAGCCTTTTTTTCTTCCAAAAACTACAGTTTGTAACGCATGTAACTTGACATTAGTAACTGGAATCATATTACACAATTTTAAAATGTAATTCATTACATTGCGGTGTTCCCAAAAATGTAATTACAACCCAATAACGCATTACTGTGAAACACTTTACACCCAACTCTGGATTTCAGCTACTATGGATGAATAAAACCGACACTAAAACCATCAGTAAGTGTCAGCAAGAGCCTGGCATTCATTGAATCAATCATTCAAACTATTTGTTCAAAATGAAAGATTAATTTTAAGATAAAGAAACAAAATGAATAACTTAATGAAAGATTCACTAAATCAGTGACTCAAAACTCATTTTTACCAAACCTCATATAAGTTTTTTCATAAATGTGTAATAATTTGCAATAATTCAATCGTTATTTTGGAATTTTATTATCAATTGTTTATTAATTCAATAATTTTATTTTGGCTTAGACCCATATTTATCAGAGGTCATCACAGTGGAATGAACCTCCAACTATTACAGCATGTACGCAACAAATGACCTTCCAGCCGCAACACAGGACTGGGAAACACCTATACATTCTCGCATTCACACTCATAGACTACGGACAATTTTATTTACACAATTCACCTCTACCACGTCTTGAACTATGAGGGAAACGGAAGCACCCAGAGGAAACCCACACCAAAGCGAGGAGAACAAGCAAACTCTACACAGAAAAGCCAACTGGCCCAGTCGGAACTCGAACCAGCAACCTTCTTGCTGTGAGGCAACAGTTTGCCCTGTTTGTTTATGATTTTTGTTATTTTCTCTTTATTTCAAAGATCAATAAATCAGTCAACAAAATGATAAACAAACAGACAAAGTTGTTCCATGCTCCAGTTTTATTTTTTGGAGAGGTTTGCAAAAATTCCAAACCTCATATAAAATGAATGGAAAGCAAAATAGATCATATAATATTTAGTTTGACCTCCTGAGTTTGCCGACTGACATTTTCTGAAGGTTAAACACCTTTGACTGACTATTTGTGGAAATACTCACACACAAAAATGAGTCAATCATTTTGCAACAGTTTCAAGGTCTATTTCATAACCTTTTGTGAAAACTGCCTTAAATGTGGGCTAAATGTTCAAAACAAACTCAATGTTATAATACTATCATTTTAATTGAAGAAAATATAGATAGGCATTCATTCATTCATTCAGTTTCCTTCAGCTTAGTCTCTGTTTCAGAGGTTGCCACTCTAGAATGAACCACCAACTATTCTAGCATATTTTTTTCACAGCAGATGCCTTTCCAGCTACAACCCAGTACTGGAAAACACCCATACACACCCACACACACACACACACACACACACACACACACACACACACACACACACACACACACACACACACACACACACACACACATTCATTCATTCATACACTACGGCCAATTTAGTTAATTCAATTTACCTGTACTCAGTGTCTTTGGACTGTGGGGGAAACCAGAGTACCCGAAGGAAACCCACGCGAAAATGGGGAAAACATGCAAACTCCACACAGAAATGTGAAACCAGTGATGTTCTTGTTGTAAAGCAACAGTGCTAACCACTAAGTCACCGTGTCACCTACTGTATGTAGATAGGCATAATGTGCAGTTTTTAGTTTAATACCTTGAATAAACAGTAACGATGTAGAGCAGGGGTGCCCAAACCTTTTGTTATGGAGGGCCAAAAACAAAACTTGATTGAGGGTGGTAGGTAAATAAACCTAAATGTAAACTATTACATTAAAGTTGCCATGGTAATTCTTTAATTTATTACTAAAATAAATCGATAAACAAAATAATTGAATAAAAATGTATTCATAATTTTATATACAGTTGAAGTCAGAATTATCAGCCCCCTGAATTATTAGCCCTGTTTAATTTTTTCCCCAATTTCTGTTTAACGGAGACACAACACATTTCAACACGTTTCTAAACATAACAGTAAATCAAATTTGACTAGATATTTTTCAAGACACTTCTATACAGCTTAAAGTGACATTTAAAGGTTTAACTAGGTTAATTAGGTTAACTAGGCAGGTTAGAGTAATTAGGCAAGGTATTGTATAACAGTGGTTTGTTTTTTAGACTATCGAAAAAAAATATATAGCTTAAAGAGGGTAATAATTTTGTCCATAAAATGGATTTTAAAAAAATTAAAACTGCTTTTATTCCAGTCGAATTAAAACAAATAAGACTTTCTCTAGAAGAAAAAACATTATCAGACATACTGTGAAAATTTCCTGAATCTGTTAAACATCATTTGGGAACTATTTAAAAAAAAAAAAAAAAAAAAAAAAAAAGTAGGGTTTAAAAAAAAAAATATATATTATTTACATTTTACATTTACATTTAGATAAATTATTTTTTATATAAATCATTATATAATTATTTTTTAAATTTTTATATAAATTATTTTTTTACATTTTATAATGAACTTGCTATAAAACTTGCAATAAAAACAAACAATCTTATTTGTAATGGTGTCCAATGATGAATACATTGAATATACTTGATTTGCTTGTTGAGGATCCTCAAATCTGATTCATGCACAAAGTTTAATTGAAACCTTTCATTTACTTTTTGTATCTCAACAATTAGACAAACAAACAAAAGGTTACATTAAAATCAGAAATGATGAATTTTGTTAAAGGCATTCGCCCAAACCTTCCCTTCACTTTCCCTCTCTTCTGAGATGGGATGGTGGGCCAAATCAAAGGATACCATGCGCCAATTTTGGCCCACAGGCCCTAGTTTGGGCATCTCTAACGTAGAGCGACGGTCAATGCATCTTTCATTACTTTACTGTAGATGGCACATGAGAAAATACAAACAAACACACAAACAAACAAAAAACCATCAGGTTAGATTTTAGATCTTTGAGCTCTGTGGTATTGCTTACATGCTTATGGTGTCTTTCATCAAGCTAATTAGATTCAGTTTTCCGCTCTAAATCAAGCAATGCATTCTTGTGAGTCTTTAATTGATTTAACTTTATGATGCACAATGCAGTTTTTTTCCAGGTTAACAGATGAATGAAATTCATACTTACCTCAGAAGTATTTAATATCAAGACCACATTCTTTTTATGTTATTTGAAAGAGGTTCGTCTTTTCTATTGACTGCCACTGTAATTGCTGTAACTCGTATTTTTTGAATGATGCCACCACCACTGCAACACTTATACAAGCGATATCCACACTTACTTAAAACACACATGAAAAGACAGCTTTGAAGTGTGAGCGTGGCTGCAGAGCTCGGGGTTCATGCCACATGAAATATGGAAGAAATCGGGATTATGGAGGCCCTTGGAGTCATGAGAAACAGACCACATTTGATCCTGAGATCGCTGATCCACTTCTTGCAATCAAAGGATCACGACAGTTGGAGTCTGTTTGTGTGTGTTTGTGTACACATGTTAGGCTGGGACACACGCTTCCCTTGTTGTGTTGCTCTGGGAAGATCACAAGTGGAAGCATAAAAAGCAAAGGTTCGGGTTTGAAAAAAAAAACCTCACATAAAACTGAATCTAACCTAACTATGATTCAAAGATGGCTTTCATTCAATGATTAATTACTTGTGTAATTTCTTTAGCATATAAGGTGGTCTTTCAAAGAAAATGTTTACAGATTAATATAGAAGATGACAACCAAGGCTAATGAAAAAATATATGGCAGCAGTAACAATTTTACAGAAGCTTGTTTCCTGCATGTTTTGTGTGTAATATCCAGGGAGAGTCACTAAAGCGTAGGAATGTCCTGATCAAGTTTTTTTCCTTCGAGTCTTAGTCCGAGTCATTTGATTTTGAATATCTGCCGATACCGAAACCTGATCCAGTACTTCTATAATACACAAAAAAAAAAGAATAAAAAAAGAGCAAAGAAACAGATCCAGGATGTTCCTTATTTTATTTAATTCACCTTATTTTAATATTCAACAACTTTGTTAACAAATACAGCACTTTAGTGCAACAGTAAATATATATAAAAATCTAATATAAAAACAAACAGCAATCCCAAGTTTACATATCTCAGAGTTTGCTATAGCAATGTTGTCGTCATCAACTTTATAATACATACAGACCGCAGACATGCTCGCGCTTTCTGCTTCAAGCTGCTTCCATTTTTTTGGGCCTGATTTCCGATCACATGATTGGATCTGGACATCACTACTAAAATGTCATGAGTTCACCTAGAAACCGATAAATATGACTGTGGAAACATTTCATTATGTTGGTTCATGAACATACTTGGAAATTAAATGGTCAGTGAGTGGTGCTAAAAGGTTTAGCGGTGTTCTCACAACTTTTTTTTTATTATTAAAAACTAAATATGTTTTGTGTTTTGGCCATTCATGTGCACAGCAACAATGCAACACAGGCCTGAAAATGCAAACTTTGAAAAGAGCTAATTATACTGCTATCACCTCAGTTAAAATAATAATAATAATAATAATAATAATAATAATAATAATAATAATAATAAAATCACTTTACAGTTATTTGTGATATTATTTATCTTATGCCGAGTTCAAACTGTGTGATTTACCCCCAAATCACAGGCAAATCAGTGCTCGTTCACACGAGTAACAATCACACAGTGTGAACTATCAAAGACGTGATCTGAGAGAATTGCCGAAGAGTCGCTGACACCTGTGAGATATTTGGCATGCTAAATATCAGGAGCTGTCTGCAATTCAAAATCATGCTGCGTGAAATGTGTTCTGATTGAAAATAACATCTGCGACCACTTACAGCCAATGAGAGAGCAGCATCCACTAGTATGGGTATCTGCAGGTCAGAGGGAGGTTAGGGAGAAGTTAAAAGTGCTTATTTTCGGTCTATTTGGACCCAAGAAATGAAGGAAAAACTAGTGGAAATTTGGCAGCAGCACCCATGTTGATGTGTCATCTGAGCAATACCACAAACGGCTTGATAAAAAAAAAGAGAGAGAAATTGCTAATTCCCTTCAGAAGTCAGGTGAGCAAAATAAGTACATTTTCTACCCCACTAAACAAAAGATATACTATGTGACCTTGTGTTGTTTCCATGTCACTTTTCGGACGTGTTTGATTGTGAGATGTGGTTTATGGACAGAGACAACAGTGTTGGCAATTTGTTTTATATATATATATATATATATATATATATATATATATATATATATATATATATATATATATGTGTATTTTGACATTGCATGACTTTAAAATAGTGTATTATATTTATATATATATATATATATATATATATATATATATATATATATATATATATATATATATATATATATATATATATATATATATATCCATTTTGGACATGATTTGTAAGTATATTACGCATATCTGATTATTATTCACTTTGGTCCTTAGCAACCAGTTTTATATGAACTTATTTTATATAAGTTGTTTACATTTTAAGACTTTTTATAAAAAAAAAAAAAAAATGTTACACACATATTGTTTGCTATATGGAATGCAAAAACTTTAAAGCTCAATATCTTAAAATCATCCAGAATGCAGATAGAACCTTATAATTTCAAGGTGATGATATAATAAAAATACATTTGCTACAGCCATGAGAATGTATAATTTTAGTTTGCTTTGAGCTATTTGTCAAACTGTGTTTTACAGGACTGTACCGGGTGAGCTACAGAGCAAGTTTACTACATCAAAAAAGCCCTAAATACGGTGATATATACCGTAGTTGTACAGTAAAATGCATACTGACGTTTAGGAATCACGCACTAGGGTCAGAGTGTGAGGTGACGATTGCTCGTTAATCATAATTTGCATGAATTTAATAAAAGTTGTTAATGTGTTGTTTAAGTCTCCATGTCATTTGAAAATTGCATCAAATTGTATGCATATGAAAATATATAGGGCGGCCTGGTGGCTCAGTGGTTAGCACTGTCACCTCACAGGAAGAAGGTCGCTGGTTCAGGTCACGGCTGGGCCAGTTGGCTTCTCTGTGTGGAGTTTGCATATTCTCCCCATGCTGGCGTGGGTTTCCTTCAGGTGCTCTAGTTTCCCCCACAGTCCAAAGATATGCAGTGCAGGTGAATAGGATAAACTAAATTGGCAGTAGTGTGTGAGTGTGAATGTGAACGTGTGTGGGTGTTTCCCAGAACGGATGCTAGAAGGGCATCCGCTGCATAAAACATATTCCAGAATAGTTGGTGGTTCATTCCACTGTGGTGACCCCTGATAAATAAAGGACTAAGCTGAAAAGAAAATGAATGAGGGAAAATATATATTTTAATAAGCCTAGGTAGGCAGATGTTTTGCTTCCAGACTGTTGAAAATCCCCCAAACAACTTCTCACAGGAGGTCAGTGTTCATTGACAGCATATTTATTGGATGATAATTCTATGGTTGTTAAAATTAGCTGTCAATAACAGCTGCAGAGAGTAAACAGCTAATTTGCCATTAGCAACGGTTTTTAATTTACTTGTCTAATTCATATTGTGCGCCTCATTACCATCAAACGCTGAAGGTAGAAGTGGACGAAGCAGGTTTAAAGGCTCCAAAAACAAAGCACAGGCAATAAAACACAGGGAAAGATGCAAATTGAAGAGTGTTTGCGTTGGTGTGAGAACTGCTCTTCTCTCAATGGGCTCTTGGGGCCTAAAGAATGGCAGTAGGTAAATTGGAGGGCTAGCAATGTTTACTCCTGATATGAGCTGTATGGTACCCTTGCAAAGGTTTTTTCATTAGCAGGCTCCAAACACATTCTCTCTACATAAGGAGGAAGGTGATGCCGCATGAACGAATGAGAGAAAAAGACGCACGCAGAGAGAATGAGAGAGGTATTATAACCTGTGGGAGCTACTGGCTGTTTAGCATGTGAAGAGGGAGACGGAAACTCCTTGAGTTTAATTCAAACGCAAATCACACTGTCCACTTTGATTTACAAAAGTACTTGGAGATGGAAATCACCGGCGGTTTATGTAAAGAGTGTTGTACTGCCTGCTCGATATTGTCTTAATGCTGTGCAAATTATTTCGCTATTCAATGCTCATCAATTTTTCAAAGGCAATGCTCAGAGATAAGTGACCTCTCACCTTTCTGCCATTGCTTCAACGTATAATCCAAGAGCGTAGGATTGGGTTTAGCATTGGTAGGGACTTATTTTTTATTTATTTTTTTTATCAAACTAAACAGATGCATCATGTTTTTCGCCAACACAGTGCAAACATCTCACCATCTCTTCTTGTTTGGAAAGAATATTTAAGTAAGTCGCACTTTTTGTCTTTCACTGAAAATAAAAGCAATACACTACAGTTTAATGATTGTATTCTGAAATTCAGTTTTGTTTATATAGATATATCATACTGTTATAAAAAACTGTTTCCTATTGAAAATACAATTACAATTAACTTTTTATTGCATTTTTTACAGCAAAATGAATAAGAATAAGAATAAAAGGACAATTCAACTTGAATCGCGACACCCAATGGCTCTTTAAAAAATTGGCATTTGCCAAAAAAAATTTGAAATGCTCTTTGCTGAAAAAAGGTTCCCGACCCCTGCTTTTTATAATAATAATAATGTATATATATATATATATATATATATATATATATATATATATATATATATATATATATATATATATATATATATATATATATATATATTTTTTTTTTTTTTTTTTTTACATTTTATAACAAACCTATCATATTTAAAACAAAAACAATTCCATTTATAACAGAATGGAGTTCAGTGGAGGGCCTGTTTTTGCCTTAATTTCCTTGCCTATGCTTTCTGCATTGTTCAATTCAATTCACCTTTATTTGTATAGCGCTTATACAATGTAGATTGTGTCTTCTGTCCATCGAGTGATACATTTATCAGATACATTTAACTGAAACATTTCATTTCAGTTATGTAAAATGTTTTATATATATATATATATTATTATTATTATTATTTTTTATTTTTTTTTATTTATTTTTTTTTTTTTTGTTGCTGAGCAGTTAAACAGACAAACAAAAAGAAGGTTATGTGAAATTAGAAATGACAATCTCTGTTAAAGGCATTTACCCCAACCCTCCCCATCACTCTTTTCTCTGATGGGCTAAATCAAAGGTTACCATGGGCCAACTTTGGTCCGCAGGCCCTGGTTTGGGAATCTCTGGTCTACAGCATAAGTATGTGCATAAATGTATCTCGTCCGAGACAAAATGTAATTTAAGTGAGTAAACAGACTAATACAGATAAATTTTAGTTTTAACTGATGTAAGCTGATTGACTTAATTTAGTAATTCAATTGTGATTCTGCTGGGAAACAAACAATTTATGCTGTATTTTTTCGCATTTGTCTTTAGTCAAATTGATAAATTCAATTAAATAATCAAACCCAATATATGAACAGATTTTAATGCTAAGGGCAAAGGTTCAGGTTTGAAAAATCTCATTAAAATCTGAAAATGATTTCAAGATGACTATTGATTAACTTAGATTAATTCAATAAAGGAAAATAGTGCTGGGAAACATGAATGAAGATTTACATTGTGTCATATGACATGGCAGTGCTTTCACCAAAATGCATTTTCTTCATATTTAGCCACATTAAAATCTAAAAATTCAGCTAACTAAAACCAAACACAGTCACAGATTTCAACACCAAACACAAAAATTCAGGTTTGATTTAAATTTATAAATACAAAAGTATTAAATTTTAGTAACTCAATTAACAAATTACATACATTTTAAAAAAGTAAAAGTAGTGGGAAAAAGCTAAATACATTTATGTGTATATAATGTATTCCCACTACAAACATAATTTTAGTGTACATAAGATTCAAATAATATAGTAACTCATAATATGTCAAATAAAAAATAAGTAGGAAAAAGCCACTTTTTGTTATAGATAGTGTGTGTATTCCATGAATATCAATATTATATTGTTATATAATGTGATGGGTTGAAGCTGGAAGGGAATCCACTGCGTAAAACTTACAGTGGATAAGTTGGCGGTTCATTCTGCTGTGGCGACCCCTGATGAATAAAAGGGACTAACCCGGAAAGAAAATGAATGAATGAACACTGCAAGCAACATATACAGTATGATAAAATAATAAGACTGCTTATTGTACTACAGGAATATGAATGACTAAATTTCATATAGGAATAACAGCACAATCTGTGCTTTAGAATAATCATTTTATTTACTTTCCTTGGGTATGACGTAATGATGGCGTAATGAGGAAATATTTAGCTGCGTAAGACTTAAATAAAAATGGTGTTTTCAAATTAAGGTAAGAGTTTGATCAAAGGTGTTTATAATAACTGAAAGTCTACAGTGCTTCATGTTTTCTTCATTAATTTCTGACTAAAAACTGGACTAAAGGTGGATCGCATTGGATCATTATGTCGTGTGGCCCCAGAGTGGTCGTCCACACACCGCCCGTACTGTCGAAGACATGCTACTGATCCAAGAAGACACAGACAACCCAGGCTCTTTCTGATTATGTATCCCTATATAATAGCAAAATCTGTCCCAGGAGCTATGTTTTTTGCAGTTTTTGTTTTAACAAATCTGCCAGAGGCCGCTGTGCATGCTTTTTCAGATCTCAAATTTTTCTCACAAGTGCCATTCGCGCCTGCCCTTCTCTCATAAATCTACCAGAGGTCACTGTTGACTGACTGACTGACCAACTGACGACCCCTCCCCCCATCCCTCCCCCCTTCCTCAAACCCAACCAATAGTATTTTGAAAAGCACTTATTGACCCGCCCACCCCCTTCCCTAAACCCAACCGCAGTAATTTGAAATGCAATCCAGAAAAAGAAAAACCCTCGTCTGATTTTTACCACGTTTTCAGATTTTACCACATTCTCAAACTGTTATTTACTTGTTAATTTTATGTTTTAGTTTCTGTTTTTGTCCCGCTTTCTAAGAACCATTCTTCACCTCGAACCCAGTTGTCGCAGTCAACTCTGCTCTGATCTCAATTCCGCCGACGTTTGTGTCAAGGTACTGGACAAACTGGTAACAGCAGAAAAGCCGTCCTCATGCAGGTAAGCGGTCAGCTGGTTAGCAAGAAAAGGAATGGCATCATAATGTAGCGTTCATTTTAAAGACGAAATGCAGCCATACGTAGCTCTGGCTACATAATTCGGGATCTCCAGAAACGTATATAGGGTTACGTTTCAAAATGAGCCTATGTTGGACACAGATGTCTGTTTGACATCTAATTACAAAACATAACTAAAGTTGGAGGTTTTTGACAAAATTCTGACAGAATAAATTTTACTTGGGTTTTTTTGAGACACGGTATATACATATCAATATATGTACGTTTATCTAGTTCAATATCCTTCACGTTTATTAAGTTATGTGATAAATATAATTAAACAATCAAAACAAATATTAAAACAAATATTTTTACAGTTTAAAGTTAAGTCTACAAAAATATAACAAAGTAATTAAATAAACACCTTAATCGTCTTAATTGGCATTAAATTTTGTTTCCCATTCTGCTTAATATTAAAAAGATTTGAAATAGTGAACACAAACACACACACAAACACATCCACGAACACACACACAGACAGACAGCACATGCACAAACCTTCCATTTGAGTGTGCACCTAAACATATTTAAATACTGACACACATACACACAAACACACACACACTCAGCAGTGATCATGACTGGTGCCCCCACAGAGATCAGTGCAGTGTTTGATCCACAAAGACAACTTTACCAAAGCCTGAGTCAGCCTGGAATCCCTTAACATGGGCTCCTGTGGGACACATGTAAAGTCAATCAACATGCGCAAACGCACACATACACACTCCAGCAGAACAGAGACTGTCATTGGCAAGGCATCCTCCCGTGATGGGAACAGGCCCAGATGGTCCCGTCATGGCTGTCAGTGCCTCAGTCTCCAGGAATACACCTGTGACAGCTGGAACATGTGTAGCCAGTCACAGCAGCCCAGCTATGGAGACTAATTATCTCCCAGCGCTGATCTACAGCAAAGGGACAAGGTGCTTTTTTTTTCATCTGCGTTTCCCATCGTGCCAAGATTGCGCTTATAGACACCTCTCGAAATAGAGAATTAACGCGTCTCCCAGAAAAGCTTGAATGAACATTTTGTGTACATACCTGCTGATGTGCTGATCCGGTAGTTTGTAAACAACAACACTGTACATGTTAGGTGGGATTTGCTTATGCCTGTTGTTTGGGATTCGTTGTTCTCTGTTCTGTGCATTGGGAGAAGGCTGCTACTCAAACAGAGCTCTGATGCTAATCATTGCACAGTTGTAGCTATTGCTGTTTCTGCTGGTTGCAAAAGCTGATGCTTTGAAGTTGTTATTGAGCTAATTGCTGCTTTTCAAAAATCCTTTAGTGCGTAAAGCGATATAAATCAGATACACTTTTGAGTTACATTAAAATTATCGGAGGAAGCGATATCTTTGTTTTTATTACGCTGCTTTCAAATTACCAGACGTGTTAAAGTGAATTTTAATTATAAAACGTGTAAACAAACCAACAAAAACAAAATCTGTTCTCTTAATTGAAGTCATTTATGTGTTTAGTGATTTCTCTGCACTATTCTTGAATGAATGCAAAACATATAATGTTGCACTGAACATCTGTCGGTGGTTTAGGGTTATCAGTATTTAACATTCAGCACATGAAACCTGCTATGGCATACATTGCATTTAGAAAGTATAATCCAAGCCAGATGTTATAGAGAAGATTTACCCACAATATAAATGAAAACTTCACTTGGCTGGCTGTGTAAGTCCATAGCATGTTTGCAAATGTGTTTGAATTAACACTAGTGTTGCTGGATAAGTAAATAATGATGAGGTGACATAAAACAACATAATATCTCATGGTGAAAAAACACTTCTAACACAATATACAGTATATTTGGTTTAATCTAGTTTATGCATTCGCTTAAAGGTGCCATAGCGTGTATTGATTCAAAATGTAATGTGTATGTATATAGCACATATTTATTATGTATGGCCATACACCCAAAGCGCTTCACAATCACGAGGGGGGTCTCTCCACACCACCACCAGTGTGCAGCATCCACTTGGATGATGTGACGGCAGCCACAGGACAACAGCGCCAGTGCGCTTACCACACACCAGCTAGGTGGAGTGGAGAGACAGTGATGGGGCAAATTCAGTGGATGAGGATGATTGGAAGGCCATGGATAAGTACCGATGGAGGGAATTTGGCCAGAGTTAGGGGTCGATCACACCGAATGTGCTTTATGTGTTGAGAGGTGCCTCTTTTGAATGGTTTACTAACCGCTTTGTGTGCTGCTTATGTGCCCTGCGTGCCTCCCATTTTAACCACCTGCTGCACCTCACGCTTTTGCCGTTGCACGCCGTGCGCTCTCAGTTGAAAAAAAAATCAACTCTGAGCGGAAAAATCGCGTTACGTCACTCACGCGAGTCAAATGACAATCAATCACGCCAATCAAATGACAGCAGGGGCTGGGTTTCCGTTGAGGTGCCTGCAGTGTTTATGTTTTCAAGACAACAAGGGAGACTTTTGAAGATGGAGGAGAGACTTGTGGTTGCTGTTCTAAGTTATCCAGAGCTGTGAGACTTCACAAACCTTAAATTTCAAAATACTATTCGATATTAAAATTATATTAATATCAACAGCAACACTCGCAAAATACCCAGCTGATACAGTCGTTACCTAGCGACATTAAAAAGCGCACCTCGCTCCTTTTTTTCTTATCAACAAAAAGGAAGTGTTGTGCACCTCTCGTTTTTGGAACGTTAAGGCGCGTTTGGTGTGATCGGCCCGTTACACCTCTACTCTTTACAAGAAGTGCCATGGGATTTTTAATGACCACAGAGAGTCAGGACCTTGGTTTAACGTCTCATCCGAAAGACTGTGCCCACTGACAGTATAGTGTTCCCTTCATTTTACTGGGGCATAAAGACCCACACAGAGCCACACAGAGGCCACACATCCAACAGCAACCTATTTTTCCCATGTGGTCACTCATCCAGTTACTGACCAGGTTTAGCCCTGCTTAGCTTCAGTGAGTAACCAAACTTCAGTGAGTCTTAAACTGCAGGGTGTTATGGCTGTGGAGTTGTTAAACTTTCCTCTGATTCAGTATGTACATAGCAGGTATGAGGCTTAGTTACGTTTTATATGCTCATTTATAACCACAGGAATAACACTTAGAATACAAAGCTTGTTTTTGACCATATTTGGAATGATTGTGAATATTAATGAGCTCTGCCCTGATGCTATGCAGCTTGTGCCAGTGCCTGCTCTCACATACACATCCATACACACATACACTAAGCATGATGTAATCTAAAAAATACACACATGGAAAACCATACTTCATTTATCATAAATATTTTTAAATGTGGTAGAGACCTTGTTACATCGTTTTAACAGACGTGATGGAAAGGTTCATTTTAGATAGAAGGCGAGTCAATTAAATAAAATGAAAATAAATGTAATTTGTTGTCCCGTGGATGAAATATAGTCTGAATTATAATTATACTCAACAAAAGGGGCAGACAGATATGCATTTAGAGCTGTATTTTTGGATTTAACGTATATGAAAAAGAAGCAGAAATGAACATAAACCTTTTAATTTTATGGTGTTTTTTTCACTAAATAAAAATCCCAGTAAGAGCTGAATGATATGACTAAATGCATAAATGTGCATTAAACACTTATATGCAGCAGCCTACATGTGTTTGTTGTTAGGTACACCTTACTAGTACCGGGTTGGACCCCATTTTACCCTCAGACCTGCCTTAATCCTTTGAGCCATAGATTCAACAAGGTACGGAAAATATTCCTTAGAGTTTTTTGTCCATATTTATGTGAAAGCATCACACAGTTGCTGCAGATTTGCTGGCTGCACATCCATGATGCGAATCTTCAGTTCCACCACATCCCAAAGGTGCTCTATTGGATTGAGATCTAGTGACTGTGGAGGTCATTTGAGTACACTGAACTCATTTTCATGTTCAAGAAACCAGTCTGAGATTATTCGCACTTTATGAGATGCCGCGTTATCCTGCTGGAAGTAGCCATCAGAATATGGGTACAATGTGGTAAAGAGATGGACATTGTCAGCAACAATACTCAGGTAGGCTGTGACGTTGACACAATGCTCAATTTGTACTAATGGGCCCAAAGTGTGCCAAGAAAATATCCCCACACCATTACACCACCACCACCAACAGCCTGAACCGTTGATGGAAGAATGGATGGATCTATGCTTTCATGTTGTTGACGCCAAATTCTGACCCTACCATCTGAATGTCGCAGCAAAAATCGAGACTGGTTGTTACTGAAATACTCAGACCAGCGCATCTGCCACTAACAACCATGCAACGTTCAAAATTACCTTTCTTCCCCATTCTGATGCTCGGTTTGAACTGCAGGAGATCGACTTGACCATGTCTACATGCCTAAATGCATTGAGTTGCTGCCATGTGATTGGCTGATTAGAAATTGCCATTAACGAGCAGTTGGACAGGTGTACCTAACAAAGTGGCCGGTGAGTGTATATGACAATTTTCACAATATATAAATGAAACTAACAAAAGAACAGACCATATGCCTTTAATTATTCAGCTATGCCTAAACATTAAGTACACGGCAATCCAGATTTTCATTCTATGGCAACCTTTAAACTAAAAACTTCCCAGGGTCAATGGAAAAAAAAGTGCCTCTACCAAAACATTTGAAGAACTTAACTATACATAAAAATCCCTGTATTTTTCAGAACAAATTAACAATAGAGGCATGTTGTTTACTAAGTCACTATACATAGATTGCTTGAACAAATGGTGAAGTGTAAAGACATCGTAAAGCACAAAAGAAAGACTAAAAGCTTCTCTACTTTGTATAGCCGTTTCCCAGAACTGAAAGTTTGTAAGTACTTGCAGAATTGACTGGAGGAAACGTCACTTGTGGTAATGGCTGTAGTTTATCAACTGTGATGTGGCATTACCTATCGCTCATCATATGTCTCTCTGGTTCAGTCGTTTTTCTCTAATTTAATAGCACTTTTATTCAAGCAGGGAAGTGTTCTCTGTAAAATCTTGCAACAACGTTGATGTCTGTCTCAGGGGGTTACGTGAGCCATTTTCTAGATGCTCAGGCAGATAATATTCCAAATGAACGAGAACTCCATTGACAGTAGACTTTGTTTTTGACACTTGATGCTCCAAATGGAAATTTAAGATACAGTA
>NC_079448.1:40074000-40219000 GCF_903798145.1 Danio aesculapii | reverse complement strand
TATGTTTTTTTTTTACTTGTAGGGGAAACCGGAGCACCCGGAGGAAACCCACGTGAACACGGGGAGAACATGCAAACTCCACACAGAAATGCCAACTGACCCAGCTAAGGCTCGAACCAGCGACCTTCTTGCTGTGCTCACATTGTAAAAAAGTTGGGTTCCAAACAATTCCTTCATGTTGTCCCAACACAAATTGATTAAGGTGACTTAACTCTTTTGTGCAAATTTAAATGGATTGAGCATAAATCAATTAAGTTGTTTAAAAAAAAAACTCAAGAATTGTGTTGATTCAGCTCAATTGAAATAAATAATTTCAACAACCGGCAACAATGAATTTTTTGAGTGCATTTTAAATAAGAAGTTTGAACAAGC
This sequence comes from Danio aesculapii, assembly GCF_903798145.1. Lineage (NCBI taxonomy): Eukaryota > Metazoa > Chordata > Actinopteri > Cypriniformes > Danionidae > Danio > Danio aesculapii. The sequence goes on along the minus strand of NC_079448.1, from coordinate 40,218,628 downwards.
AGCAAAATATTTTTAAGTTCATATAAAAAAGTTCAAGTCCATCAATTTTAATCATGTAACTCGCTTTTCAGGCAAATTGGTGGATAGCAATAAGCTACAGATAACACTGGCATTATGACTACCCAATTAAGCAAATGTTACATCACTGTATTCTTATTCTTCTTATTATTATTAAAAGCTTGTTTTCAGTTGTCGCTCCTGTTTATGTATTGCATTGCTAATATTTCTGACTCCTGTGATAAATGACAGGCATTTTCCTCACTTAGTTTTGGATAAAGTGTGCTAAATGATTATACATATGACTGAATAGTTGTGCCAGCAAGCTAATTTCATGAATTCTCTATTTTTTTTTTCATTCAGCGTATAATATTAAACCTACAGTAATAAAATATTAAGAAAAAAGCACTTTCTTACTGAAACTATTCAGCTAACAACCCATTCAGCTCCCTCGTTGGCTGAGGAATTCCATTATTAAAACTATTACCTATTGAGATGGACCCATTTGCTTGACCCGACACTTTATCACTGCCATTTTAAATGTTTTAAGACATTCATGGCCAGAGCTAAAACCGGATCCTCAATTAACGGTGACGCACTGTCTTTATATAAAGTTCAATGACTTTCCTCTCGCAGCTTCTGTAACTATTTTTCTAAAACAAGATCCTCTTATTTCATTCAATCCGAAGGCCTACTTTTAACGTCCACACATCTGTCAATCTCTGTTTCTTACTTGCAGCTGTAATTATTGGTGTCACTTCCAAAAGACATCGAGCTACTATAAGATGATGACATGATTTTAATTACTGCTCAAATGCATTATAGTGTCCTGATCTTTCTTTTTTTTTTTATAATAAAAATAAAAAATTCTGTTAAGAGTTGAGCAAAGCAGCATAGGGAATTGTGAGATCTGATCTTAAACCTTCTGAAACCCTTGCAGATGCTGTGATCAAATGATAATGTCTCACTACAGCACAGAAGAGAATGAAATGAGCTGAGGAAGAGACAGTCACTTACTGAGCTCTTTACGCTGACATTTAGAGGACAGGCAACACAATGACCAGTCTTGAGTAACATCTCAAACGAGCCTCAATCTGAAATGGCCCTGACGTGAGGAAATAGAGTTTCTGGAGTGCCACTGATAGTGAAGATCTAGAAGCTGAAGTGGTAGCTAAATAAATAAATGAATCAATAAATAAATGAATGAATGAACAAATAGCAAAAAACAGACAAAATATAAAACAAATAAATAAAGTAGATTCTTTGTGTTTGCTTCAGCTACAATTTAATCTTACAATTAAATATCAATTTATTTTAGTTTGGCTAGAGTTGGTATGATTTTATTTTACTGATCTAAAGGATTTTAGAATGGCCAAAACTAATTTTCATATGTAGTGCAATGCGGTCAGTCAACTGGTTCGTCCATTATAATTGCAGTCTTATTGTGCCTATAACCTATTGCATGATCTGTTAAAAATACAAATCACATGCCTTTTTTGATGTGCATCTTGGCATGTATTCAGTAAATGTGTTTAAATTGTAGGTTATGCACATTTTTCTTATCGGATAAAATGTTTATCCTACTCAGTTGCAGTTTCAAAATGTTTGTGCATCTTGGCATTTGTTATGTGATATTTCAAAATGTGCACAAACATAGGTTGATGGATATGTATAGTCAGAGCTTAATGCAAACTATGCAAGCATAAACTGAGCAAAATATTTGACAGTGACAAGTTTTTAAAGGAACAATGCTGAAATTATATGGGCTTTCTGAGAATTCAACAAGCACTGCTTCTAAAATCCACCATGGCCATTTTATTTATCTAACTTGCAATCCGTTAAACAGAAATTGGGCAAAAACAAAACAGGGGACTAATAATTCTGATTTCAACTGTGCGCGCGTGTGTATGTGTGTATGTATATATATATATATATATATATATATATATATATATATATATATATATATATATATATATATATATATATATATATATATTTATATATATATATATATATATATATATATATATATTATGAAAAGTAACTAGTAATTTTTAAATCAGATACTTTTTTACTTTTACTTGAGTAACTTTTAAGATAGTTACTTTACTTGAGTAAAAATTTCCACAAGTACTTGTACTTTTACCTGAGTATAGATTTTGGATACTCTACCCACCTCTGGCATTGGGTAAGAAACAGAATTGTACTTTGAGTGTGTGTTCTATTACTTTGTGGACCATTTCACAGGTTTGGGGTCAGCTCTGAACAGCCTAGTGGCTATCTGAGGTTTGTATGCTTGAGATATTGAGATATCATTCAGATTTGTACGCATACACACACATGAAATTTTTCAATCCAATCAGGGTAAAACATACTGTATATGTATGACACAGTTAATGACATTATGTAATAGTATAATTGTTGTTGTTTTGAAATTGTAAGCAGAGCGGCCTACGAACCTTTGGCGAGTGTTGAAACTGGCTTGGCGAGTGTTGAAACTGCAAACTATCTTCAGTAAACTTTTAATTCAATCTCTGATTCCAGCCCTTCTTTATCTGATAAACTGGTCACTTTTGGATTAAAACTGTATATTTCTCCTACAGAGCACATCTGATCATTTCTGGAAGCTGATTTTAGCAGTGGGGGGTGCAGTAGCAGAAAGCAAATTGACCCTGCTTTAACTGAACTCTCGAAATTTCTAATTTACTCTATCCTAATGATCTGAGTGATCTGTTTGGTTTGTATTCAGTGAGCGTATCTGTAATATATTAAGGTATTTGGCCATTTCATAATTTATAGCAATACTACTTTAAAATCGATTCTATTTAACGTTAACATCAAGAGCAAACTTATTTCAACTCACTCTTTATTCAAATTCCTTCAAGTGTTACAAAAACAAGGCCTTGTTGAGACGGAGATGCCGCTGCCCCCGCTCGTGCTTTTGATCGGATTCGAATCATGCTAGCTAATGGGGGTGAAAGAAAAACATCCTAGAGTCATTCTCTGCAACAAATGTCAGAGGAGATCAGCTGCTGGCCTGCTGATGCAAGTGAAGCCGTCAGACTGGCTCTTTTGGCTGGGCTCTGCTCTGCACAGGGGGATTATGGGTAGGAATGAGAGAAGCACAAAACTGCAAATTAAAGCTGGCGTAGCTTTGGAAGAGGCGGCGGTCTGGGGTCAAGGCAGGGCAAATCTGCAGGCCAGCAGCTAAACAGCCTTGTACCATAGTGGAAGGCATCTGGAAGACAGTTTTATTCCACATCCACCCGCTCCTCAGAAATGTCCTCGCCGAGATTGCTCTGATACAAATGCGTTTTATTTGCATTTCCCAGGCACTCCCCGAGGTTTACATCAGAATGCAATGATGACAAACTCCCTGTAGAGTCTCGCTGTCATTTCATTTTAACATCTTGTTCGCTGAATAGCAACAAGAAGCATATCACTGCTACATCTTTAATGTCATGACAAGAAATACCCATTGAAGACATGTCTACTGATACAATTCTCCTCTGATGGTTCTTTAAAGACGTCAGCAATTATTCAATAAATCATTTTTGAAATATATCATCGGCTTCCTGGAATTCTATGCTAGTATTTCCTGAGCCAAAACTGCATGCTGTTGAAAAAAAATGTATATTGAGTTTGACCCATAGCGGAAGAGTCATATATCAGCTGAATTGAGTAAACATTTGCGCAATAAATAACAGGCATTAAAAAATAAATAAATAAAAAATCTCTGGTTCTTTCATAAATTAAGTAATCAATTATACTGCGTTTGGTATTCATGCACTGCTTACTTGTAGTGCTGTTTGAATAATTGGGTTTCAGGATAGTTTGGGTGACGGAAAGAGAGAGAGAGAGAGAGAGAGAGAGAGAGAGAGAGAGAAGGGGAGGGAGAGGGAGAGAGAAACGAGTGCCTGGCTTTGTACTTTCTGACATTTTCACAATGCCTCATTAATGTGGCTGGTGCTGGATATTTACTTCTGATAAATCTGTAATCTATTACAATTTCCGCTTTTTATCATTCTGTGCGCATACATAATAATATTTCTTCTCACTGGAGTGTCATTTGCTCAATATTTTCTAAAAAAGGTGCCATCAGATGTGTTTGTGTGTGTGGTGTTGTACAGTAAAGATGAAAAGGTCAAGAGGGTCAGTAATAACTGGAGAAAGACATCTGTTGGGATTCCTATTCATCTTAATGGCAGGCAGTTCCTTGCCTACTGTTTTGCGTATGGGTTCGTTCGTTTGTTTGGTCATTCATTGATTCATTCATAAATAAATAAATAAATAAATAAATAAATGTGGTTACACAAGATGAACACCATCTGAAAACTACAGTCTTTGCAAATGGTTTCTCAATAAATAAGTAAATGCTCAGCATATACACTTACTGGCCACTTTATTAGGTACACCTGTCCAACTGCTTGTTAACGCAAATTTCGAATCAGCCAATCACATGGCAGCAACTCAATGAATTTAGGCATTTGGACAAAACGATCTGCTGCAGTTTAAACTGAGAACCAAAATGGGGACAAGAGGTGATTTATGTGACTGAACGTGACATGGTTGTTGGTGCCAGGTGGGCTGGTCTGAGTATTTCAAAAACTGCTGATCTACTAGGATTTTCACGCACAACCATTTCTAGGGTTTGCAGAGAATTTTCTGAAAAAGAGAAACTATCCAATGAGCGGTGGTTCTGTGGCGCAAATGCCTTGTTGATGCCAGAGGTCAGAGGAGAATGGCCAGACTGGTTCCAGCTGATAGAAAGACAACAGTAACTCAAATAACCAATTGTTACAACCGAGGTACGCAGAAGAGCATCACTGAATGCATGCACAACACGTCCAACCTTAAGCAGCAGAAGACCACACCGGGTGCCACACCTGTAAGCTAAGAACAGGAAACTGAGGCTACAATTCGCATAGGCTCACCAAAATTGGACAATAGAAGATTGAAAAAACGTTGCCTGGTCTGATGAGTCTCAATTTCTGCTTCAACATTCAGATGGTAGGGTCAAAATTTGGCATCAACAACATGAAAGCATGGACCCATTCTGCCTTGTATCAACTTTGGGCCCATTAGTACCAATTGAGCACTGTGTCAACGCCACAGCTTGCAGAGTAATGTTACTGACTATGTCCATCCCTTTATGACCACAGTGTACCCATCTTCTGATGGCTACTTCCAGCAGGATAACGTGCCAGGTCATAAAGCGTGAATCATCTCAGACTCGTTTCTTGAACATGACAATGAGTTCACTGTACTCAAATGGTTTCCACAGTCACCAGATCTCAATCCAATAGAACACCTTTGGGATGTGGTGGAATGGGAGATTCGCATCATGGATCTGAATCTGCAGCAACTGTGTGATGCAGTCATGTCAATATGGACCAAAATATCTAAAGGAATATTTACAGTGCCTTATTGAAAGGCAGTTCTAAAGGCAAAAGGGGTTCAACCCAGTACTAGTAAGGTGTAACTAATAAAGTGACCGGTGAGTGTAGAAAGGACAGAATTAGAGAATTAGATGTTAATTGAATAATTTTATTTTAAAACTCTGCAAAAAAAAAAACTCTGACTGGTTAAAAAAAGACACTAATAACTTTTTTGTCTTGATTTATAAAAAGACAAACTAAAAATCATGCAAATGTCATACAGCACTATTAATAGAATATTTTGAATAATATGAATTGAATAAAACATAAAAAACTATTAAGGATTACAGATTGTTAATAACATTACTATTCATTATTGTATAATCAGTATGTTTTTTCTTCTGAAATATTGCAATTCTTGCTTTATTCATTCATTCATTCATTTTCTTTTCAGCTTAGTCCCTTTATTAATCTGGGGACTAGATTATTAAGAATCTCTTTCACACACATACACTACGGACAATTTAGCTTACTCAATTCACCTGTACTGCATGTCTCTGAACTGTGGGGGAAACCGGAGCACCCGGAGGAAACCCACGCGAACACGAGGAGAACATGCAAACTCCACAGGGAAATGCCAACTGAACCCAGCCGGGGCTCGAACCAGCGACCTCCTTGCTGTGAGGCGATTGTGCTACCCACTGCGCCACCGTGCTGCCTTTCTTGCTTTATTTTTAATCAAATAAATGAAATCTTTTCGAGTATGAATGATTTTTTTTAAAAAGGTGAAAATGTTTACAGTGACTAAAATAATACAAATAGTAAATCTAACCAACCCTGACATCCATCATTTATTCCAAAATCATTAAAGTGTTTAAAGAAAGATTATTTTGTATTATCCTGTTGTAGTTGCCGTATCTACCAACAGGGGCTAACCAGGCTAACTAACTAAACCTTAGTCTCAAACTCAAATAGTTAAATGTTTAATGCACAAACAAACACAAAAACATCAACCATTTCAAACTGATCATCTGAGGATTTTCATGAGTAATATGCACTGCATGTATTCTTTATCAAATTGTCTGAAAACAAAGCCATCCCAACAGCAAACCCATATGGAAGATGGATGATTAGCACGTATGGCCAACTAAACATTGGATTTATAAAAGCATGTTTACAGCATACAATATTTAAAATACATCTAAGTCTTGTACACATCCCTCTTTTACTTTAGGGACGTCAATGTTACATTTACACACCCTTAAACAAGATCCTGAACAAAATGAAGGCTCAGTGTTGAAAGGGTTGTTTTGTTACAGAAAAACAGTTGTTGATGTATTAGCCCAGTTCATCTGGGCATTATCTCCAGATTAATATAGCATGATCTCTCTGAGGTTCCAATTAAAATGTTGAAGATCGAGAGCCGAGCAAATGCTCTGTATAGGCTAACCTTCCCCATCCTCAAAGAAGAACCTGGCGCTTTCATTAGGCCTGCTCCCTCAGCGGATAGTTGTGGGTAAGCTGACAACATTCTTCTGGCTTACCCCAGTCTGTGCACTGTGCTGCATGTATATTAAATATTGTATGAAGACCTTAAGTAACTATTGTTGTTCTTTTTTTTCATCAACTATTAATGCCTGCTAAAGCCTTGGGTGAGGTGCATACTGCAGTACAACAACAAAAAAAGGCAACACAAGAAAGAATAAAGGCCTCCCGGAAGTCGTCTGACAGACTTCAGTCGATATACTGTACTGTATATTTACTGATGCCTAATGCATCTCTCTTCTAAAGTGTTTTATAAGCCCAAAAGTAGCCAAAGTTGAAAAAGAAAGAAAGAAAAAAATAGCAGGACTTTCTTGTAGATCCCTAAAGTAATTTTGTGGACCACACAGAAAAAAAGATAAAGCATCAGATAGAAATTGTGCTAGAGGTTTTATTTTTGTCACTTCCTAATAAATAAATAAATTTAATAATCTGATGTAAGAACGAATAATGTAAATATAGATGAATAAATAAATACATAAATAAATAAATAAATAAATAAATAAATAAATAAATAAATAAATAAATAAATAAATAAATAAATAAATAAATAAATAAATAAATAAATAAATAAATAAATAAATAGGCAATGATCATATTAAATGATTAAGTGACACATGGAATGGTCAATAATGGTTATGGGGGTATTTGCACTAGGACTTTTAATTTTCAGCATTAAAAGCTCAATGTGGTGGTGAACTGTCATGTCATTCCATTAAAATAAAATCTAATCTGGTTTAAAAATCAGTGATCTTCTCTGCCTGATTGATATATGATATAAAGTGGCTCTCACACTGGACAAGAAGCACTGGATTAAATTGCAAAGTTCTGTGTCATGGTTTTAAAATATGGAAATTTATTTTACCACAGTATTTTCAATAGAGTTTTTGCAATTGCCTGCTTCTCCTGATGGCGTCTTTCATCCTATGTTATGCTTGAAAAATGAAATAATGCTGAAATCTATTTAATTGATTATATTTAATTGAATTGCATCATCAATGCTGTAAAGGAACCTTAGGAAATTTAAAATAGCTAGATAAACCTTTTGCCGAAAGTTTAACAGTGGCTGAAAGACACTTGCTGTAGCCCAATAGTCTATTGAAATCTCTTGCTAGATGTCTTTGCAGAAGAGTAAACATTGTGTTTAAAATATATTTTAAACAGTACCTAGTATCTTATACTGTAAACATATATAGTGCTGCCTTTATTTTGTTGAATCAAGTCAACTTAATTTAAAATAAGTTTAAAAATCAGAGATTTTGGTCCATATTGACATGATAATATCGCGCAGTTTCTGAAGATTTGTCAGCTGCACATTCATGATGTGGATCTCCCATTCCACCACATCCCAAAGGTGCTCTATTGGATTGAGATCTAGTGACTGTGGAGGCCATTTGAGTACAGTGAACTCATTGTCTTGTTCAAGGAACCAGTCTGAGATGATTTGTGCTTTATAACATTGCCCAAAAGTGTGCCAAGAAAATATTCCCCTCCACCATTACACTACCACCACCAGCCTAAACTGTTGATACAAACAAGATGGAGATGTGCTTTCATGTTGTTGACATCAAGTTCTGACCCTATCATCCGAATATCACAGCAGAAATTGAGACTCATCCGACCAGGCAATGTTTTTCCATTCTTCTATTGTCCAATTTTGTTGAGCCTGTGCGAACTGCAGCCTAAGTTTCCTGTTCTTAGGAGTGGCACCAGGCATGGTCTTCTGCTGCTGTAGCCCATCTGCCTCAAGGTTTGACGTGTTGTGCGTTCAGAGATGCTCTTCTGCATACCTCGGTTGTACCGAGTGGTTATTTAAGTTACTGTTGCTTTTCTATCCGCTTGAACCAGTCTGGCCATTCACCTCTGACCTCTGGCATCAACAAGGCATTTGTGCCTACAGAAATGCCGCTCACTGGATATGTTATGTTATTTGGACCATTCTCTGTAAACCCTAGAGATGGTTGTGCGTGAAAATCCCAGTAGATCAGCAGTTTCTTAAATACTCACACCAGCTCATCTGGCACCAACAACCATGTCACGTTCAAAGTCACTTAAATCACCTTTCTTTTCCATTCTTATGCTTGGTTTGAACTGCAGCAGATCGTCTTGAGTTGCTGCCATGTGTTTGGCTGATTAGAAATTTGCATTAACGACCAGTTGGACAGGTGTACCTAATAAAGTGGCCGGTGAGTGTATATAAATACATAAGAATAATATTTCAACCTAAATGGTCAAAACCCACCAATTTAAGTCACTTTCAGAAGTGAAATCAAAGACTGAAAGTAGTAACCAACTGTAGGATATTATTACTGTAATAGTAAGAAATATAGTAATTCCAATATGCCAGCCTGTCACCGTCATGCATGCATTAAATGCCACTGCAGGTCTGTTTCAATAATTATGGCACAGAGAGTATAATAAAATCACTGCATTGTGAAAGTAAAATCACACCCTGAATGGTTAAAACTGCTTTTACAGATCTGATTTTAGACCCAGATAACCAGCATCACAAAGTTCAAATCTGCATGATTTGTTTCCATCTCCAATCGGCCTTTATCAGTGTTTGATGAGGCTCCCTATGCATCTTTTTTTCCCTTCCCTCTATCTCTAGACTGTCTAAGGATGTTTCATTTCACTTTATCTGTAAGAAATAGCATCACCCATTAACTTGATCCTCTCACTCACACATAGTCTTAATGAAAAAGAAAGAGAAGGCTTTAGAATGATATGCCCATTAGCCTGATAAGCAAGAAAGAAGGGGAGAAGGAATCGGGAAGAGAGACATTCCTACAGAGTTTGAGGCAGAGAATAATGACCTTCACTGACAAGAGTAATTCTATCAGAACAGAATCAGCGATGGCAATTAGAGGGTTGTTGTGGGTCCAGATGGGTGTGTGAAGCCTAACTGGGGTCAATTAGCAGCGCTGGACAAGCTGAACGCTTGAGTCAAAGCGTAACCTTCACCATGTGACCTTGACTTCAGATATCATCACGCTGACTCCATTTCTCAAACTCAGTTATTCTCAACCAGTCTCATCTTTAAAAGTCACACTAGATTAGGCATAGGATGATAACCAGTTTCAAGGTTTACAATGGTTTGGAGAAGTTAAGGGTTTATAGTCGGTAAAACTTTCTGTTATACCATTCCTAAGATATATGTAAGTTTTTATGTGATTTGTTACGACTACTTTACTTAATTTTTAGGGCAATAGTATCCACAGCATCCTGACAATTCAGTAAACATTTAATAAACAAATTGCTTATGCATTAACATTCAAGCATGCTATAGACCTAAACACTGCAGTGGCTTACCTTTATATCCATAGAAAATAAAGACATCCAAAGATATTTTTTAAGTTGTAAAGAAATCTGTGAAACTAATGAAGTCAATGATTTTTTTAGCCTGACATGTATATTTTCTTAATATAAGAATATATTGTTTCTTAATATAAGAAAATATATTGTGTTTATATATATATATATATATATATATATATATATATATATATATATATATACATATAAAGTTATTGCTTTTAAACAGACATTTAAAATTATTTTAGAGCAGTAATCACAATACCATGATTTTTTAATATCCAAGGTTTTCATGCCACTAGAATTTTACACTTGGCCATTTCTATACTAGATCTGGCAAAATTGGTAGTAATCAGCGGTATAAAGTAATAAAATACAAATACTCAACTGTACTGTATTACTGCACTGTATTACTTGTTTAATCACTGGGATTGAGTAGTTTTTTCAGGAATCGTAATTCATTAGTTAGTTTTAAAAATGTGTACTTTTACCTTCCCTTGAGTACATTTTTAGTGCTGTATCAGTACTTTTACTCCACTTTTTTCCTTTAACCTGCTGTCACTACTTTATTTCTTTCTTGTCTATGGGGATTGGCTCAGTAGAAAAATCAGTCCTGCCATTCCTGTCCAATCAAATCCCATATACAGTTGAAGTCAGAAATATTAGCCCCCTTTTGATTTTTTTTCCTTTTTAAAATATTTCCCTAATGATGTTTAACAGATTCAGTAAATTTTCACAGTATGGCTGATAATATTTTTTCTTCTTGAGAAAGTCTTATTTGTTTTATTTCGGCTAGAATAAAAGCCATTATTAGTTTTTTTAAACACCAAGGTCAAAATTATTAGCCCCTTTAAGCTTTATTTATTTTTTTTCGCTATTCTACAACAAACCATCGTTAAACAATAATTGCTTAATTACCCTAACCTGCCTAGTTAACCTAATTAACCTAGTTAAGCCTTTAAATGTCACTTTAAGCTGTATAGAAGTGTCTTGAAAAATATCTAGTAAAATATTATATACTGTCATCATGGCAAAGATAAAATAAATCAATTATTAGAAATTAGTTATTAAAACTATTATGTTTAGAAATATGTTGAAAAAAATCTCTCTGTTAAAAAATGCATATAAACGCATCAGCATTTCACAGTGTAATTACTCACTACTCTTGATTCCTTTTAAAAGGACTACTTTTTAGTAGTAATACTTTTTTTAATTACTTTATTTGAGTAAAATTTACAACAGAAACTTTTACTCTACTTGCACTATACATTTTTGGGCAAGTAATGGTACATTGACTTGAGTATGATTGTTCAGTACTCTTTCCACCACTGGCATTAATGAGACTGTATGAATGGCATTCTGTTGGCTATACTGTAAGTAACTTTGGTAACACTTTAGTTTAAGAACCAATTCCCACTATTTACTATTGGATTATTACCTGTCTGTTAATAAGATATTGGCTGTTTATTAGTTCTAATTTAGCATGATCTTATTCTACATTCCTAATTATACCCAATGGCTAAATACAACCATTACCCTACTATTTATTTATAAGCAGCAAATTAGAAGTTTATTGAGCTAAAAGTGTTAGTTTTATTAATAATGACAATTGTACCTTTAAATAAAGTGACACTTTTTTTTTTAAGATATCAGCTACAGTACCAGATATTAGAATATTAGTAGAGTTAAAAAAAATTAACCTCTAAAACTGACAACATATGTTGTCTGTCCAAACAGCTTATGATTTATAGTTACATTTTACAATTAAGGACTCTCGAGTGTAAAAATGAAGTGAACTTTTTCAGTAATGTTAGTTTGTGTAATACATGCTTCAGTGAATCAAATTAATGTATTTTTTTAAATTACACCCACTTTATTAATAAAAAGTATTTCAGTTTTCAGTGTTTTGAGGGATATTTAGTGTATTCTAACCTAAAGTAACCTCTGATTAGCCGTTTTAGAGGTTACTGTAGGTCAAATTATACAAAATATGCATCTAATGTAAATTTACTGTTAGGTTATAAGTAGATACAAACACCTACTTAAAAAAAGTGACTTGTTGTTAACACTTAAGCCTATCAGCCTATCTAGATCAAGCATTAATTAGGAGAGTTGCAAAGTGTTAACGATTAGTTTTTGAACGTCTAATGTTCTTAATCAACTATATATAATGTATGCTTTGGAATCACATTAAAACAACCAGTTTGAACTCTCAGTAGAGTAGTGAGTAGGCATTGTCATTGAACTCAGTTAACCTGCCTTCTGGTATTAATAGCCACGCAGCTCATGAAACAACACATTTCAGGAAAATGTCACTTTCACACCTTCAGGAACGCTCATAAATACAGCATCCAAAGTCATCAGTTGCACATTTGAATGATGGCCATATTTAGTTGTTAGTACCCCAGATGAAGTTCCTAGAACTGAAAATGTTCCTGCAGAGCAAACACGTCATACTTTAGTTTTTTTTACCAATAGTTCTAGGAAATGTGAAAAAGCTTCTAAAAAAACCCATGGGGATAAATCAGCACACACATCGGATCTGAATAATTCAACCCTGGCTTTTTCTGATTACGTACCCCTTTATACATTTCTGGAGAGAGTAAAATACGTCCCAGGAGTTACGTTTTTTTTGCAGTTTTTGTTTTCGCATAAATCCACCAGAGGCTGCTGGCGACTGACTGATTTACTGACCAGCCGACCGATCCCCCACCATCCCCCTTCCCTAAACCCAACCAATAGTGTTTTCAAAAGCACCGATTGATCTGCCCAGCCCCTTCCCCATAAATCCAACTACAGTATTTTAAAAAGCAATCCAGAAAAAGAAAAGCCCCCAGATTTCTACCACATTTTCACATTTTACCACATTCTCAACCTGTTATTTACTTGTTCTATTTGGCTTTTGGTTTTGTCTTACGTGCTTTCTGGATTCGAACCCCGTTGTCACGGTCAACTCTGCTCTGTGTCTCAAGTCAGCCAATGTACATGTAGAGCTACTGGACAATCTGGTAACAGCAGAAAAGCTGTTAGTTTTAAAGATGCAATGCAGGCATAGGTTCCTCTGGCTACATAATTCATAATCTCGTATATGTTTTCAGAATGAGCCTATGTTGGATATGGCCACAGCCATATCACCCTGCAGCCAAAGACCTGTAACTCACTGAAGCTAAGCAGGGCTGAGCCTGGTCAGTACCTGGATGGAAGACCACATGGGAACACTAAATTGCTGTTGGAAGTGGTGTTATTGAGGCCAGCAGGGGGCGCTCAACCTGTGCTCTGTTTGAGTCCTAATGTCCCACTAAAAGTGAAGGGGACGCTATACTGGCAGAGGGCACCATCTTTCGGATGAGATGATAAACTGAAGTCCTGACTCTGTGGTGATTATGCCATGACACTTCTCATAATGAGTAGGGGTGTAACCCCGGTGTCCAGGTCAAATTCCCTCTCGGCCCTTAACCATCATGGGCCTCCCAATCATCCCAATCCATTGAATTGGCTCTATCACTGTCTCTCCACTACACCAATAGCTGGTGTGTGGTGAGCACACTGGCGCCTATGTCTTGTGGCTGCCGTCGAATCATCCAAGTGGATGCTGCACACTGGTGGTGCTGTGGAGAGACCCCCCTCATGATTGTGAAGCACTTTGGGCGTATGGCCATAAACGATAAATGCACTATATAAATACACATTACATTGGAATAATTAGGATTTACACTGAGAACACAAATAATAAGAGCTGTAATGATGGTGTAAACCTAGCTAAAATCTTAACGCTGGAACACCGCTTTTCTTTTTTTCATATACTGTAAGTAGAAGAAAGGCTGTCTTCATCTGAGAACAGAACAAACTGTACAGACATAAGAGGCTGTCGTACTCGACTGTGTCATCTTTTAGGTTACTGTATAGATAATGGCAGTCATCATCTCATCACATAGCAAGACATCTTATCGTTTTTCATTCCTTTAATCACCTCATTTTAGTTTAAAGCAGTCACCTTTCAAACTCGCTCTTCCTTGAGACTTGTTTTCCGCTTCCAGAGAGAGCGCTGTGCTTTTTGTTTGTTTGTTTGTTTGCTAATTAAAGACTTTCTTGACACCTGTGCTAACTTTGCCCTCCCAAGAGCTCTAAAATGCACAGAACTGTGCACACAATCGCACACCGTCACTCATCAAGATAAACAGGAAAGAATGCACACAAACACACTCACACTCACACACACACACTCCCTTGTGTGCAATTACTTCCCAGTTATTTACCTCTCTCTTCGCGCTAGCTGTTTGATGGGCTGCAGGTAAACAACAGTGTTCACATCATACAAGACGGACGCGATACCCCTGCCAATGAGATGGCACACCAAGCATGACCCCTGTCTGATTCATGAGCCTTAGACCACCTCTTACACTCCTCACCCAAGCGCTTACCCGTCCCATAGCTCAGAGCAACCTTATTATGAGTAGCAGAGAGCCGTATCCACTTTTACTGTGCGTGTCATTTGTTATTCCTGGCTGATAGAGGGTGAAACGCCCGGCGCAGCGCACAGCACAATCCCTCCTCCAAACACAGATGCTTGTGCAGGGTGATATTGGGAATAAGAGGGCTTTGTGTCTTATGTCATCCCAGTGGTGGCCCTCGCGGCGTCTGTTGATGCAGTAAAGCTGAGCGATTGCGCTAACTAAAACATATGGATAAAACCTAGCAAGGGATGCACTGTTATAATGGGAGTTTATATATAAAAAGTAGTACATTTTAAAAGAGTTGTTTAAAAGTATAAATGTATTTATAGTTTAAATTTAGGAATGAAACTGGATTTAGAATTTATAGGCTCTATTTTAACAATCTAAGCACATATCGTAAAGCATGGCACTGGCGCAAAAGCATTAAGGGGTTGTTTGAATCTACTTTTGCTATTTTAAGGACAGAAAAATACACTTTGCGCCATGACAGGGTTATGCTTATTCTCTTAATGAGTTATGGGTGTGTTTTGAGCATAACGTGCATTAAACAAATCAGAGTGTCATCTCAAATTCCCCTTAAAAGTCAGTTGCATCATGCCATGGCGCATTTGCTATTTACATGGCGGACTTTGTAAGAGGAAAAACTGAATGCTTCACTAACGAACAGTTAAACAGACCATCTGCACAAGGATAAAGAATGAGCCTCCTCCAATCTGCCTCTTTACTTTCTTGTTACTTTACTTTTACCCTTTACTTTACTCCTTTACTTTCATGGATAAGGACACAGTGTTATATGCACTCCGCTTAAGACATCCATTAGTCTACATATTTAATTTAGTTTGTTAAGCGCAAACATTTGTTTTGAACTATTTCTAAATTCAGTTCTAATTTCCAGCAAATAAATGAATAATAATAATGAAGTGTGGTCAAAAAACTGAGTTACTGTATATCTAAACACACGTCCTACTCTTATGCCCCATATGGTGATGCATACGCCTCCAACACCCGACAGGTGGGCAAATCTAAACTCGTTTTTATTTAAACAAATATAAATATGCATATAATAAATAATACTGCTAATAATAATGACATTATACAAATGCAAATTGGTATTAATAAACTGAAAAAAGCCCACTGGAATGAGGCATAGAGGTAGTGATTTTTATATTATGTAGAAAACAAATTTTTTGTAACATTTTAATCCTTTATTTTTTCATATGTAAAGATATTTGTGTATTTATGTACATCCTGTGTCTATTAAGCAAAGTGTAAGTGTTTGGACCTGCATCACTAACGCACCGTGCTGGTCTTTAGACCAGCTTTTATTTGGTCAATAGCGTGGTCTTTTTCTGTTCAGTACAGCAAAGCACCAACAATGCGCCTTAACACACCTCCTTTTTAGACCAGCACACCCATGAGTCTACAAAGTGGAGCAAATGGGTTTGCTATTTAAACAACCTTGTGCGAATCATGAAAATTACTGTTGCACTGATCTGAAAATAGCAACAAATCATGCCAAACACGTCTTGCGCCTTTTTGAGCTGGGTGTACGATAGGCCCCTATGTGTTTTCAGCCATGGTGCAAAGTGTATTTTTCCATCCTTAAAATAGCAAAAGTAGATTCAAACACCCACTTAAAATCTTTGCGCCATGTTAACAGTTCATCACCTTATAATTATAAGGTTCTATCTGCGTTCTGAATGATTTTGAGATATTGAGCTTCAAAGTTTTTGCATTCCATATAGCAAACAGCATGTGTGTAACATTTGTTTTTTTAAATAGAAAGTCTTAAAATGTAAACAACTTTTATATGAAAAAAACATCCCATAATGTAAATAAGTTGTCATTTAATAATAACTCAATTTTGACAAAAATGCCAGATAGAACCTTTTAATTCTATGGTGACGAGTTTGCTGTAGAATCTACAATAACTTATTGGCAGCAGTTTGCAAGATCTTTTCTGTGTAATCAATTACAGCAAAAATACTGTATATTTACAGCACTATTTATCTTGGTTTACATGTACTTTCGGTTTGTATATCTTTAATGTAAAATATACAGTAATTTCCTCAATGCAATTGAACTTTAAAATACAGTATCAGACATCATAGCTGTCCTACAGTAAAATACAGTTCACATTATAATTAAATACTGTGTAATTTACAAGCCATTCTAAATAAAGTTGGGTATTCATCATGGTGTTGTAGCAACAAGCCTATGCACTGTCTGGAAGTTTATTTCCATGAATAATTGCATTCATTTTTGGCTTAAAATAGATATTGATAACTGAAGCAAGGACAACCACTATATGAACTCTACTCCAGCAAAACAAAGATTTTAAATTGTGTTAAAAGTCAATTGGTGGTCAATGGTTGCACACAATAAAAAAGGTGTTGATTAAAGGTGTTGATTAAAAGGGTTAAAATAAGTGTTGTATAAACAATAAATGTTGCTAAACAAGTCAAGTTTTAAGTATCTCTAAAAAAGATCAAATGATAGACTTAAAGCAGTTTTGACAAATGTTAAGAACAAACTAGTTAAGACTATGTTAAGAACAAACTAGTCAGCCACCAGACTGATTCTCACTCTCTTGAAACTCAGTACTGAAAAAAAGCACAATTTATTTAAGAATAACTCCAACATAATGATATGTAACGATGACTTCAACTGAAATGCTTCAGGCTTGTCTGAAAAAGTTAATCTCAGTTCATCTCTGAGTTCATCTCAATGTAAAATGACAGCTATTGGTACAGTAATCAGTTGTAATGAATGTATTCACCTCTATGAAGCTGAGCTATCTTTAAATCCTGTACTTCTGAATAATTGTATTAAATTACGCACGGTAATCAGTATCCTTGGCAACATTAGCAGTTGCATTTGTATTCAGAAATAAGGACTGACTGAGCCCATGTTGTGTTTGCTTACCTCACGACCGTCTATGACGCACTGATTCACAGAAAATTCGTATTATTATTTATTTTCAGTACAATGAATCAGCATCAAGTCTAAACAAATATAGTCATAAATGAGGTTGTTTGAATGTGGCTTGATGGATTTGATTAATGTACAAAAGAAGTCTCACGGTTAGATTTGAGGGCTAATAAATGAGATGGAGAATAATAATGACCAGACCAGCTCGTTCCAGTGTAAGCAAGCACACTGTTTCTTTCATTCAGGCTTGTGTAAGAACATGATCAAAACATCGGAAGCAGAAAGCCTTGAGGGAAATGGTTTCCTAAATAAGCTCAAAGCATACGAGTCTGTATCTCCACCTTCGTTTTGACCACATCAACAAACTGGGTCAGATTAGAAGGCTAATGTTAATTACGCATGGCTTGTTAATGGCCCCTTATCTCATTATGACACAAATGCCACCATGACTTATTATGTGGAGTAACTGATGGTCAAGAAAACTATTTTCTTCAAATCTGAACTTAAAAGAAAAGCACTAAAATAAGAAGGTTTTGAAGAAGCAATGCTACTGAATTACTAGATTTCAACGCTCTCCTGAGGGTCATATGAAAGATATGGTTACTTTGAGATATCATGTGCAGGGAATAAGAGTTGTGTGCTGTAGTTAATTATAAACTCTTTTGATTTTGAAACAATATGGTCATGTAAATTAAGTGCTGTTTAAATGTATTATACATCTACACCACCTGACAAAAGTCTTGTCGTCGATCCTAGTTTTAAGAGCAAGAAATAGTAACTTTATTTGAACCCACATGGACACAAGGTTCTCACAGAAATCAGTCAAGTCTGGTGAAGGAAAAATCATGGTTTGGGGTTACATTCAGTATGGGGGCATGTAAGAGATCTGCAGAGTGGATGGCAACATCAACAGTCTGAGTTATCAAGACATTTATGCTGCCAATTACATTACAAACCACAGGAGAGGGCAAATTCTTCAGCAGGATAGTGCTCCTTCTCATATTTCAGCCTCCACATCAAAGTTCCTGAAAGCAAAGAAGGTCAAGGTGCTCCAGGATTTGCCAGCCCAGTCACCAGACATGAACATTATTGAGCATGTCTGGGGTAACATGAAGGAGGAGGCATTGAAGAATCAACCGCTGCTGCTTACAACAAGACATTCAAAAAATCTTGAGCTCTTGAAAGCAGCAGGACTGTGGGTACACAAGCGTGGCTTTTTGTCCAGTCTATTTTAAAGAGAAGCGATCACAGCAGTTGCCTTTCCAGGCACCGATGCTTTGCGCAAGGAACCGCTTCTTTTTGAAACCTTTAAACACTCGCTCGCTTCACATTACTTGTGCAAGCGACAATGAACCCCCTCATCAGTAATGAGTATTTCCTGTGTCTTAGCACGAACATGATCATATTCTCAGTCGGTATTGACCTGCTTTTTTTGCTCACATGAACACAGTTATTTTTGTCATTTCTCACTCGCCATCCTTATTGTTGAACTCTGCTTTTTAAGAAAACTGTATTTTAAAAATGGTATGCAACCAACCAAGTGGCTAGTGGGAGAGATGTCTAACCCGCCACAGCACAAATCTACCGACATTTGGTGGGTTGGCGGGTGTTAAGGTTAAGCCCTGTATACTGTACAGTCTATAACATTCTATAACCATCACAATTGAAAAGTTTTTTATAGATAAGCCTGTGGTAATTAGCACATAGCTATCATCAGTTATCACTGTCAGCAATATTGGATTAATGATGTCATCAAACAAAAATTATTTAGAAGATAGCAGCCACTATTACTATATTGTTCCCCACTCATTATTGACTGCTGAAACCTCCAGCAATTTTATTTTATTTAATTTTTTTTTCTATGGTACAGTCACTGTTGTTCTCCAAATTTCGATCACTGCATTTTTCACCAAGGAACATAAGAGTAACTATAAATGACAAGGACAGAAAATTCTGACTTGTCAGTCTCAGTTTGATAACCCAACAGTCCCACCTCAGGACTATAAACAGTTTACGGTTACAAACTAGATAAGGGTGGGCCATGAACCCAAGAACTGCTAATATTCCCCTCTCTTATTCTGTCAACCCTGTCCTTAAGCAAGACACTCACTTCCATGCAGCTCATAGGAATGTGTTCCGGCAATTACTGTACTGTGAGTCACTTCAGATAAACCACATCTGCCAAAACGACAAGTCACTGCCATTGTTTACTGCTGCAGAGGAAAGCAGCATCTCCAATAAATGTTCTTTCCATTAACAACAGTGTAAAATCAAGGAAAAGAAGCCTCTTTATTTATGGGCCGCAACCTTCAGCTAAGCCATTTGCATGATAAATCAATTTTCACTGTGCTGTACCTATATATTATTAAGGACAAATACACAAAAACGATGGAGAGCCTCCTTTTTTATTCAAATGCATTGCGTGCATCACCTGTTATTATGTGTGCCAGCATCAGGAGGCAGTAACAAGGAATGCTGTTGGCCTATGCAGGGATTAATTCCTATAATAAGCATTAAATCTCTCTCTCTCTCTCTCTCTCTCTCTCTCTCTCTCTCTCTCTCTCTCTCTGTCTTTTGATTCTAACATGTAATGCTGTCCAAAACAATGAAAAAGCCACAGACAGGGAGAGAAAAGAACAGCAAAAAGAGACACAGAAACAGTGAAAATGTGACAAAATAATAAATACATGAATAAATAAATAAATACATAAAATAAATAAATATATCAAACATTACCCTATGAAATTAGCATGTATGTTTATGTTTTCAGGTTTATTTGTTTTGTTTTAGTTGTGGGTTGAAATCTTTTGCCAACTAGTTTGGCAATTATTATTATTTTTTTTTGGACATACAGTTCATGACTAGTTAGCACCTTTAGCATTTAGGCTGGATTACAGATTAGCCTACAGCACATAACATACAACTGCATTTATATTTTTAGGTTTGATTTTTTTGATCATAGAGTTAAGTTCAGGGTTGAACCTTTTTTGCCAGTTTTGGTTTGCTAGGAATGTACATTAATTTAGATAGAAAAAAAACATGTTTATGCTAAAAAAGACATTGAATTTAGCATCTGTTTAAACTGGATTGTGGATAGTTTCATACTTTTATCCCACAATAAAATACTGCGCAAGTAAAATGCTTTACCTTGAATGGATGAGTTCACATGATGTTTGTATGTCCTCTCATGCACAGATACTTCAGATGCACAGTCTGATGTTACCAGGAGTGCAGGGGGAGAGTGAAGTCTAGTGCACTGCTTTCTTCACATGATCCCAACAATGCCTGCAGCCTAATACAGTATCAGAGGAAGACGAGTAAGACATGGAGGAACACAGAAAAAGAACAGAAACAAGAGAAATAGATCTCAGTTACAGTAGATGTCTTAAGGAAGATGAGTTAAGATAAGCCTGAAAAAAGAAAAGGTGAGCTTATAGATACCAGTGTGTGTGTGTGTGTGGCTGTGAATCTGTCCGACAGGTACATGTCTCCATAGGCCAGCACATATCCAATTTATGATGCCCTTAAGGCCTAACCTGAAGCTTAGCTTTATTCACTGTGAAATCAAGCTACTCTGTGTTTTTTTATTCATCACAATCTTCTCACACAGACACACACGGCAATTAGTCATTTGGAAACATTCATTTCAACCCAGAGTGTCTGAATGATGCGATTAGTGCACTTATCATCATGAAACCTGAATTCATTACATTTAAAGGGGCACTTTTTTTCTTCCTCCCTAAAGGAGCATACATACATATTTTTTCCATGTTCTTCCCCAGCTGATTCACTGCCATTAACCTATAATTATAACTTATATTTTCAGCAGTACCAAAACAGATGTAAAACAGCTACTCAAAAAGTGCATCATTCCAGTGCATGTTTTAATGTGTTTTAATCACACATGTTAATAGAGAGGTCATCGCTTCATACTGCAGATTCAAAAAATATTTCCCTCATAAGATTTTATAGTACTTTAAAACATTTAAATAATCAACAATCACATGGAATAAAGAATCCAGTCACATGTGTAAAAAGCTTATATTTTACATAGAGCTGATTAATGACAATTCATTCATTCATTTCCTTTGGCGTATTCCTTTATTTATCAGGGGTCACTACAGAGGAATGAACCACTAACTATATCTGGTTCTACACAACAGATGCCCTTCCAGCAGCAATTCTTTACTGGGAAACACCCATACATTGTCACAATAACACACACTCATACACTACAGACATTTTAGCTTATTCAATTCACCTATAGTGCATGTCTTTGGGCTGTGGCGGGAAACCAGAGCACCTGGAGGAAACCTACATAAACACGGGGAGAACATGCACACTCCACACAAATTGCCACCTGGCCCAGTGGGGATTCGAACCAGCGACCTTCTTGCTTTTGGGTGAAGTGCTAACCAATGAGCCACCGTGCCGCCTGTCAGTGATCATTTGCAAGAAAATATCAATGTTTGCTACGCAACTTAATTTGGTGGAAAAAGATGTCAAGATCCCAACAGATTTGGCTCCATGCAAACTTGTGTATGCCACGTTTGGAAGAGCTGCAGAAGAAGTGACGTCTTTATGAAGACAAGTCAACACAAAACAAAATCTAAGGTTGGTGAAGGAGCTGAAGGGGGATCCAGTTTTTCCAGACCCACATCCTAAAGTGGTTGCCACAATTAAACAAAGAACGATTACAGTAGGAAAATCAATTAATTAATAATATAAATAAATGTTTTTTTAAAAATTTGAACATTAAGGTGGTCAAGAGAGCTTAACGCGTTGCAATTTAATAAAATGCATGCAATTACAAAAAGCGCCAGCAAATTAAGAAAAGATCCTCGTTGGTTTGACAGCATACGTGTTGCAAGCCCTTA
Organism: Danio aesculapii; assembly: GCF_903798145.1. Classification (NCBI taxonomy): domain Eukaryota; kingdom Metazoa; phylum Chordata; class Actinopteri; order Cypriniformes; family Danionidae; genus Danio; species Danio aesculapii. The sequence continues at coordinate 40,196,131 of NC_079448.1, read as the reverse complement.
CAAAGCAAACACATTTAAAAAAATGTGCTGAATTTTCTCACAACACAAACAATATCTGAAATGGTTCAAGGGGACCCTAAAACTGGCTGGGATATACTTATTGTGTCGTGACTCTGAAATTGTAGGTGATCATTGAAAGATGAGTTTTTTGGTTTATTTTAACATCCTGATCACATTATCTTTTTTTGCATATTTTTAACCTCAATAACCATAACCTAAATAGAAAAGGGTTCCCCATTTCCACTGTGTTCCATGATATTTGCATGTGTTGTGAGAAAATGCAGGCGTTTTCTTAATGTGTTTGCATTGTGAGAAAAATCATTAATTCGTTTTCTTTTCGGCTTAGTCCCTGAATTAATCTGGGGTCGCCACAGCGGAATGAACCTCCAACTTATCCAGCATATGCTTTTTTTACACAGCGGATGCCCTTCTAGCCGCAACCCATCACTGGGAAACATCCATACACACTCATTCACATACTCATACACTACAGACAATTTTAGCATACCCAATTCCCCTGTACCACATGTCTTTGGACTTGTAGGGGAAACCGGAGCACCCGGAGGAAACCCACGTGAACAAGGGGAGGACATGCAAAGTCCACACAGAAATGTCAACTCACCCAGCCGAGGCTCGAACCAGTGACTTTCTTGTTGTTAGGCGAACGTGCTACCCACTGAAAATTCAGTGTGATTTAAAAAAAATTTTGCAACATGTTTGCTGTCACATCGATGAGAATCTTTTCTTAATTTGCTTAATTTTGTAATTGTATGTGTTTTCTTAAATTGCAGTATGTTAAATATGCAGTAGGTGATCTGCCAAAATGCTAACCAGTTAGCATAATATCTTTGAAACGCAGTCCCACCCCTGTCGTCCAAAGCCACGCCTCCAGATATAATGAACAGAGACCCTTTATAGTTCTTTATAATACTACAATTCCAAACAAAAAACTGTTTTATATATAGCACATTTTCAGTTGTGTAGCAAGCAAAACTTAATGTGCCATAATGTGCAATATTTCACGCATGCAAGGATCGCTGGTCTCAGTCTTTCGCGCCCTTTGTCTTAAAGCGACTACTGTATGCTTAGTGGTTGGCCGGCGGGATGCAGGAATTACATTACTAAGCCATATCTGCATGCTATTTCAGACGAATATTCAAAGTAGCATGGTAAAGAATATAGGGAGCGCGTCACAGGGTGTCATTGTTAAAAATTAACCAATGTGAATATAAAACTTCACCTCAGTAAAACAAACTAGGCTGAATAGCATTATTTACTGTGTATGTTTTGTTGTTCAACTAAATAAACATCTACATTATCGATGCTATAAAAGGCCCATTATGAAACTGAAAATAGTCTCAACAATCTTTCGGAAGATTTCAGTGGCTGAACAACACTTCTGTGCATATAACCCATTTATAAAACAACAGAATCTAAGCTTTGTACACCCGCTGTGACTGTCTCGTGTGCACATGAACGTGCAAATGGCGGAGCTGAGTTTAGGCTACTTATCAGAATTATGGGAATTGTCTGTGTGACAAATTTTAATTGGATGAACATTGTTTTGTCTTATGCCTTCCCCAGAAAATAAAATACATATAAACACATTTAGATCATTTACTTTTTTACTATTGGAATGTGAAGAGACTTTCAACCAGCACAACACAACTGCATATTTAAGCTCTCTCGGCCACTGCAGAAATGGTCTGAAACGGGCTTTCATAAACACAGGTTAACAAATACCAGTTATCCAGATACTGTAGCACAAATGTATATGATTGCATGGCACTTTCCCCCCTTAACATGTTCATCAACACACAGTACACAAGTCCCCCAACTACCCCTTCCTCAAGCACAGCAGTGATCACTGTGTGTACAGTTGTGCCCTTGGGCTTGTGAGCACATTCTCTTCACTTTAAGCTTCTCCCCCCCTCAAAGCCTGCCTCATTATACCCTCTTTATTGTCAGGGCTCAATTATAGGCCACCAACATCGCCTCACTCAAATTAAAAAACCTGCATCCCCAGGGCTAAAGCTCTATGCCTCTATGCCCAGTGGGCGCTCAACTTCAATTTACCCCGGGATTAAAAACCAGACCACTGTTCCACATCCGCCAAGTTCAAGAGGAAGCTCTGAGAAAAGAAGAGGGTCACAGATGGGGCTTCAGAGTAAGGCCGATCATGCAAAATCAGCATCAAAGGCAGATGTCCGTGCTGAGCTGGACATTTGAGGTCAAAGCATGTAAAAGTGAAAGCCTGAAGCATCAGGCCAGCGACAGACAGGTTGGGGTCACAATGCAACTGTCAGGTCACATAGAGATGAACCTGGAAGAAAAAATGAACCCAAGAAAAAAAAGATTTAAAGAAAAATATAATAATGTGTCTATCCACATATAATCTCTGAGATTAGAGATTGTTTTTCCATTAAGATATTGCTTGACTTGACAATCTAAAATAAATAATTACATCAGTTATTCTAAAAATGCATTCATTCATTCTCTGTCAGCTCAGTCTCTTTTTCAGAGGTCGTGGAATGAACCAACAACTATTCCAGCATATTTTTAAACAGTGGATGCCCTTCCAGCTTCAACCCAGTATTGGGAACACCCATACACACTCATATACACACGCATACACTACACCCAATTTAGTTTATTTAATTCACATATATTGCATGTCTTTGGACTGTGGGGGAAACCAGAGCACCTGGAAGAAACCCACATGAACAAGGGGAGAACATGCAAACTCCACACAGAAATGTCAACTGGCCCAGCCGGGACTTGAATCTGTGACCTTCTTACACTAAGGTGACAGTGCTAACCACTGAGACACCCTCCACCCCATTCTAAAAATTGTGGATTTGAAATTCGTCATTTTATTTCTTGCCTTTCAGCCAACCTATTTTATTTGCTTTCTTGTCTGTGTGGTCTTCAAACTAGTACTTTAAATGCATTGTCATGCAATTTGGAACAGAAAATGTCACAAACTTAAAGTAAATGGATTTTTCGTCTTAATACTATGCAATCAAATGCTTTGAATGAAGATTTCAGGCAGTCTAGTTTTATGTTTTTCCTTCTATATCTTCTGGACATATTTGTAAATTTACAACAAAGTAACATCTCTATCACTGTGCATCAGAGGTGTAATGTAAAGAATTAAAAAATACCCATACTATATAAATGCTTTCATTAAGTACTTTTAAAAATCTATTTAAGTAATTTTCTTTGTTCTGTATTAGTACTTCTACTGCAGAGCCTGCCCAAGGCATAAGCAAACTAAGCGGCTGCTTAGGGCCCCGTGGCCACCAGGGGGCCCCCAAGAGTGCACGAAATGACTTAGTGACTTTCGTTTTTGTTAGTTTGTTGGGTTATGGATAAGGGGTGGAAAATATATGCTCATTTATCATGTTACTTCCGGCCGCGATACATACTCTGGCGCCAAGTATCAATATTTATCTAAATTTACAAAAGATCTGAATTAATTAATCAGTCTTTCACACTGACTGCAGCAGATTACCGCTTTAGCTACAGTACACCCAGCCACCACAAGGTGGGGCTTCCCATAATAACAGTTCATCAGAGATACACCTGCGTCATGTAAACCGCTGACAGATGAGATATTGCAATTGCATTCTTCTGTCCAAGCTGGACCAAGGTATTTGTGTGTTTCAGACATCCAGCGTCCAGATGTAAGCAACACAGCTACAGTAATAAAATCGATAATGCATGTTTTAAATTTAAAGTGTGCAAATAATAAAGGATTTACGATAATTTGTCATATTGTTTGCACCAAAGGGGCCCCTAATAAAATCCTGCTTAGGGCCCCCTGAAGGCTTGGGCCGGCCCTGTTCTACTGTGTCATTTTCCTTTAACCTCCAATCACCACTTTATATATGTATTTTTTTTTCTTGTTTATGGAGGATAGGTAGACTAATCATATCACGTTTCAAGTAAGGGAAGTAGGAGGACTCAGATGCAATACAAAATATGGGTTCAATAATTATTAAATAAGACAAAAGGGCCACAAAAAACAACCCCAAAAATAAAAACATAAAAAAATTAAACATTCTAATTATATATATATATATATATATATATATATATATATATATATATATATATATATATATATATATATATATATATATATATATATATATATATATATATATATATAAAAACATTAAGATACAACTAAACTAACTTGACTAGGCAGGGCTGGCAGGGATAAGGGCTGGACAAAACAGGACAGACAAGACTTGACTAAAATAATGATGTATGACCAACTGGCACAGGACAGCAGACATGAGGAGACTACAAAGAAAACATAAATGGCAAACAAGCAGGTGAACTTAATAAACTAATAATGGGTTAACAAGTAGGGTGGGACTAGGCAATAGAAAGGAGAGCACATGACACAAAGAGACAACACAAGCCATGGTCTCACGTAAAAAACAGGACTAGAACACACAGCCAATGAGAGAACTCATTACCTGCTAAAGCATGAGGCACATGAAAACATGAACCACATGCTAAACACAACACCAACAGAAGACTAAACACAAGACACGATTACACAATACTCGAAAACACTTACTGTGCACTCACAAGCCACATGCATGTTTCCCATCCTAGCGCCAACCAAAACCAGAACAACAAGACTGGAGTGCTGAGAACAAAAAACACCATGCCGCTAATGAGAGCGTGCATCCTGAGCACACCCGGACCACAACCCGAACACAGCCAAGACGGAGCTCATACAATGACAAGAACAGACAATGACGAAAAATATGAGTGAGCACAACATACTAGACAAGACAGGACTAGTGTCTAGACTCTGCCACCAAAACAATAATTAACAAGGCCGAACTGGCAGAATCCAGACAAATCCGTCCAGTGATTCCCATCCAATCAAAACGAGCATAAAAAGATATCATTAGACAGACCAACTTTAAGACACAGATGCTTTATAAAAGTGTGGAAGCAATAAAAGTGTCCAAAAAAGTTGCAAAATTGTTACAAGCAGTCAATTCCGACTGAATGTTACCAATGAGAAGATGAAGAATGCCTACTGTATGATTGAAATCGCCAAGTAGCCAGAATGTTACGTTTTCAAACACATGCACAAACTGCTGGATACTTGCAGCTTGTTAGACAGGGTTCAAAGTGTGAAACCTAACATATCAGCACAGCTAGACTTTTGTCACTTAGTTTAGACAGACTTCTCATGTAAAAGCATCTGCCTGCTTTCTGTCAGCTTCTTATAGGTGCATATATTAATGTATTGCTTTCTCACATTAAATTTATCTCACATTTTAAATTGACAGTCCATGAATGGCAAATAAATTAACTTGAACACCATTCCAAAAATGGCACGGTTGTAAGATAGAGTGCATCTTTAATATGCAGGGTATGACATGGAATCATAACAGCGTAACGCTCACATCCCATGACTACTTTTAGAAGGGCTAATTTTTACTCATACTTTGAGCAGAACAGATACTTTACCATTTTTTTGGCAAGTAATGATACTATTTTCCCGTACTCTTCCAATAACTGCTGTTCATTAATTGACTGAATACACTACCTGACCACCTATCCGAGTTTTAGGAACAACAAATAATAACTTGACTTGTAGTTGATAATTTGGTATCGGAAGTGGCTTATATGACAGGCAAAGGCCTCTAGATTACACTTATTTTACCAAAATAAAACATGATCATGCCTTGATTTTTAATGATTTCATTAGTACAGTAAGGTCTGACTTTGCTTAGACAAAATGTACAGTATAGAATATAATATCATGTATATATATATATACACATCTCTGCAATGACTCAAACAACTTATTAATAAAGTCATCTGGAATGTCAAAGAAAGCGTTCTTGCAGGACTCCCAGAGTTCATCAAAATTCTTTGGATTCATCTTCAATATCTCCATCTTACCCCAGACATGCTCAATAATGTTCATGTCTGGTGACTGGGCTGGCCAATCGTGGAGCACTTTGACCTTCTTTGCTTTCAGAAACTTTGATGTGGTGGCTGAAGTATGAGAAGCGCTATCCTGCTGAAGACTTTGCTCTCTTCTGGGGTTTGTAATGTAATGGGCAGCATAAATGTCTTGATACCTCAGGCTGTTGATGTTGCCATCCACTTTGCAGATCTCTCGCACGCCCCAATACTGAATGTAACCCCAAACCATGATTTTTCCTTCACAAAACTTCCATCTGGGATCCAATAGGTCTTCTGCAGTATTTGTGATGATTGTTCAACAGATGATAAATCGGAAAAATCTACCTTCTGCCACTTTTCCAAATGATCAATGTATTATTTGCTGCTCTCACAACTGTAATTGACGACAAGACTTTTGTCAGGTAGTATACATGTGTGTTGATGTGCGAGGAATTGTACATTAAAATGAATTCATTCCACATAATCTGAACACTGTGTAAGGTCATGTCCAAAACATTTGTTCAGTTTTAATGTGCACTGAGCACTTTTACTTAAAAAAGAAAACCACTAGTATATCAGCCTGCAATCCTTTTATTTGGATGCATAACAAATTAATTTCAATAATTGTTTTTGCTCTTTGGTGAACTCTATGATTAAAGCCATATACTGTACTCCCCCTATAGTGTTTTTTTTTAAGAGAAGTCTCAGAACTTGCATGTATTGGATTCCTCCACGGTTTGCTGAGTAGTGCCCTGTCAGCATTATTTGACTGAATAATTACACCCTTATAAGCAACTCGTGCCTCTCGTCTGTACCTCCTCACCCCAGCCTCTCTGTCAAAAAAGTTTCTATTACTCTGATCACATAACAGGCCCATTTGCATCCCTTGACTGGACATGCAATTATCCCAATAATGTCCTGCTAGTCCAGTCTTCAGTGAGCGGAGTGGAATATGCTGTGACAGGCAGAGGATATAGGGGAACCAGGCACTATAGAGCAGTATTAAATGAACTATTTATTTATTTTCCTTTGTGCTAAAGACAGCACAATTTCCATTAGAAATTATACACTTTTTGATGACATTTAAACATCTTGGGGTATAAAAAAAATAGAGATAATTAATTTGTCTCTCCAAGGCTGTATTTGATTAAAATGCAAGAAAAAAAAAAAACAGTAATATTGTGGCAAAGCTGAATTTTACAGCACAGCATCATTACTCAAGTCTTGTTTGACATTAACTATTTTTTGTGGAACTGACATATTCCTATTCTAAATTATCATTTTAAAACACTTGAATTCAATTTAAAGTGATCAAAAATAACAGATTTTATTGCTACAATAGATTTCATTACAAATTAATGCTTTTATTTTGAACGCTGAAAGGTACAATGTGTTATATTTTTCACAGAAATACTGTATGAACATGGAAAAATCTATGTTTTTGATACTGATTATAATAGGAACCAATATTAATGATTACCAATAATAACCGATCCTAATATAGCAGCAAACCATATTAGAATGATTTTTTTGAATGATTTTGTGACGCTGAACATGATCATTCAAAAATCATCCTAAATATGATGGTTTGCTGCTATTTTAGGATCAGTTATTTTTGAAAATCAATAATATTGGTAAATTTAATATTGATTTTATATTGTATTTCTAATCAGATGAATGTAACCTTGGTGAGTAGAAGCTACTCACAAATAATAATAATAATAATAATAATAATAATAATAATAATAATAATAATAATAATAATAATAAATAAATTAAAATAAGATCTAATAATTATTAGCCAGTATAGCAGTATAAAAAAACAATAATGTTATATAAAGCGTTATATACATTTAACATTCCATTAGTTGACTATTGAAGTCCAAACTAAAGTGTTTTTTGTATAGAATACATTAACAATTACGACAATCATTAAATCCATTTTAACTATTTTGCATTAATTACAAATCATTAATTTCAAACTTCACCATATTAATCAGGTTATATTTTTTTTCCTAATTTGTACATTATACATTAAGGCTAAAACGACAACAAAAAATCCATTATAACTATCTTGCATTAATTACATTCGATTAATTTTAACCTTCACCATATTAATCAGTTTATTATGCTTTCCCAGACCTAATATGCACACTTATATATTGAAGCTATATATTAATCATCATTTTTAATGCATTGCAAGTTCAACTCTCAGGTCCAGCAGGTCTTAATACTATGACTGAGGTGAGATCCTTGAGCAAGATACTGAACCCCCAACTGTTCTCCCCGTGTTTACGTGGGTTTCCTCTGGGTTGTCCTGTTTCCCAGTCCAAATACATGTGCTATAAATGAACTGAATAAACTAAATTGGCAGTTGTGTAGGAGTGTGTGTTAATGAGTGTATGGGTGTTTCCCAGTACTGGGTTGCAGCTGGAAGGGCATCCAGTACATAAAACATATATAGTTGGCGGTTTGTAGTACGCTGTGCTGGCCCCCAGATAAATAAGTCAAAATAAAATGAATGAATATATGTATGTATAGATAAATTAAATGCATATACATATAAACACACATACATAATGCTCTGTGTTTAATTTATGCAAGTATGCATGTATGTATGGGACACAATACTTAGCCACGTGTCACTTCACTTCAAAAACAAATACTCAGTTTGCCAGTTTTAATGAGTGTATCAAACTCAGAGCTCATTAATAGTGATCCAACCCCACCCTCCGTTCTGTAGACACACACACATACGCCTGATTCTGGGTCAGTAAACTATCCTCATCAATACCCCGCAGTGATGGCCACTAACTCTGCCAATTAGACAGAGATGAAAAGGCTCGGCCTGTTTGTTAACACTCCTGCGCAGATGTTTAAGGTCCTCCTTTACCTGCTTTGCAAACTGCAGCACTTCATTCTCCCATTGGCATGCCTGACCGCCCTGACATTTAGTCCAGGCAAATTGACTGTTTCCCGTCAGTCTCTTGAGAGCACTGTATTACTTTGTCCTGTCAAAAAATGTGTCATCAGAGAAGGTGATGCCGGGATTTTTGTTGTTTACCGAATTTACGGGGTCTATTATATCTGCACTCTGTGTAATTATATTGGTATTACATGCTGCCTGTCAAGGTCACGGCTCGAGAAACTCTCAGCTGCTCTTCAAATGTCTATGACCTTGCCGTAGCCTCAGCAAAGCGCGCTGGATGAAAAGGTGAGCGGCTTATGATAAGATGCACGTGTACTTCAGGTAAAGGCTAGAGTATAATGAGTCCGGCAGGAAGTCTGAGGGCATTTGAAAGGAAAGTGCATGACTGAGAAAAGCACTGAAACTCCATCAGCTAGCAGTGGATAAAATAATTGTTGGGTGAATGGCTCAAGTGAAATATTTCAGTGATGCTGCACACAGTGATGTAGATGGTGACATGGTTTTTGTTTATTATAAAACATGCATAGCCTGTTGTTAAGGTAAAAAGGGGAATGAGTCATAGGGTGAAAATTCTGACTTTTAGAATTGCTTTAAAATGGATGAAGTTCATAAATTATTATCAAAAACTATTGCATAGGGGTGTTGAATAAAGAAGGACAATATAAATTAATTCATTGACATACAGTGCATCCGGAAAATATTCATAACGCTTCTCTTTTTCCACATTGTTTATGTGATTATGTGATTACTTGTACATGTACATATGTATTCACAGCCTTTGCTGTGAAGCTTTAAATTGAGCTCAGGTACATTCAGTTTCCACTGATCATTCTTGAGATGTTTCAGCAGCTTAATTGGAGTTCACCTGTGGTAAATTCAGTTGATTGGACATGATTTGAAAAGGCATACACCTGTCTATATAAGGTCCCAGGGTTGATAGTGCATGTCAAAGCACAAACTAAGCATGAAGACAAAGGAATTGTCTGTAGACCTCAGGCACAGGATTGTCTCGAGGCACAACGCTGTGGAAGGTTAGAGAAAAAATTCTGCTGCTCTGAAAGTTTCAATGAGCACAGTGGCATCCGTAAGTGGAAGATGTTTGGAAACATCTTTTTATTGTGAATCCACCAGAGTACGGGGGGAGAGAGCTTAGTGTGCTGGAATTTTAAAAAACACATGCAATTACAAAAAAAAAAAAAAAACGCCAGCAAATTGAGAAAAGATCTTAATCAGTTAAACACGCTGCATTTTCCCTCAACACAATTAATAAAACGCACTGCATTTTCTCACAACACAAACACTTTACGAAAAAGCACTGCATTTTCTCACAACACAATGAAAATGTTTCAAGGAGACCTTAAAACGTGAAAGACCTGACTATTTAGGTTATGGTTATTTAGGCTAATAAATACTAAAGACACGGGAATTGGGATCACCCTTTAAAGATTGGCTACAACTTCATTGAGCAATAGTCACGATACAGCGGCATGTGTCACATTTTTGGGTCCCCTTGAATCATTTCCGTTATTGTCCATTCATTTTGCGTTGTGGGAAAATGCAGCACATTTTAAAATGTGTTTGCGTTGTGGGGATTTGCTGTATGTGTGATCTTTTCTTAATTTGCTAGTGTTTTTAGTAATTGCATGTGTTTTCTTAAATTGCAGCAAGTTTAACCCCTTGGCATCGTACCAGAGGCCGTTGTGTTTGCTTTTTCAGATCTCAAATTCCTCTCGCGAATGCCATTCGTGCCTGTTGTTCTGATGTAAACTCATCAGAGGCCACTGTCTACAGACTGACTGATGACTGACTGACCGATCCCCCCACTCACACCCTTCCCTAAGCCCAACCAACAGTGTTTTCATAAGCAATTCAGAAAAAGAAAAGCCCTCGCGGCAGCCTGATTTTTACCACATTTTCAGATTTTACCACATTATCACCTTGTTATTTACTTGTTTATCTTATTTTTTGCCATTTGTTTTTGTTTTATCTGCCTTCTAGAACCATTCTTTGCTGGACTCATACCCTATTGTCACAGTCAAATCCTCTCTGCGTCACAAGTCCGCCAACATACACGGTGAGCCACTGGGCAAACTGGCAACAGAGGAAAAGCCACTCACACAAAGGTAAGTGATCAGCTGGTAAGCGCAAAAAAGGCGTTCTTCCCTTTGGTGTTCATTTTGAAGATGAAATGCAGCCATACGTAGCTCTGGCTTCATAATTCGAGCTCTTCAGAAATGTATATGGGATATGTTTTCACATTAAGCCTGTGTTGGAATTGTTTTGTTTTATATTTCAGGAATTTAAAATGGCATAATTACAAAAAAGCTATTTAATTAGTAGATCTTATTTAAGACTACTTTCTGTTTTATTTAACCTTGCTGAATTGCAGGTCAGTAAATTTCCACTTCCTGTCAACATCCTGTGGATGGTGACCAATTCAATTCAAATTCCATCTCATGAATTGACAGGAAGCCAGTTCTAAGAATTGAATTTTGCCCAACCCTGTAATACGCCGCGGTACATTAAAGGTTATTCAGCTTTCTCCGCTTCTAGAAACGCTGTTCTGGCCTGCTCTCCAAATCCACACATCTCCACCATCCTTTTAAGCACACGAGCGCAAAGACAACTCTGTGCTTTAGACAGCAGCGTTAGACCTGTATTTAGCAGGAAAGCGGGGAAGCTAATGGATTATATGAAGGGAAGCGTCCCTCAGAATGTACCGCCTGAAACAGACAGGCCTGAAGGACGGCAAGACAGTCAGGTAATGTACTCTTCACTCGCAAATGACGGCACACAATTATCAATGTCGAAAAGCAGACCCATCCTAATCTAGCTGTGATTCACTTGAACAAAAAGAGAGGGCCCACATAATGAGAGAAATTACGCTTCCTTCATCTGCTGCTATTTTCACTTACTCTTGAATTATGGTGTCTGAATAGACCTGATGGCTCTTCTGTGCACTCTGTTGCACACCCATAGTTTATTTGCTGCCATAAAAAAAATACAAAAAAAAAGGTAACTGCTGAAAGCCTAAAAAAAGAGTTAGGGTAAATATGAATTACTCTGAATTATGTATTCACTTATTTATGCTTTGAATTGCATTATGGGATCTTGATCTTTCCTCCAAAAATTGAATTTTATTGACATTTTTAATAGTTTGAAGTAATACAGTATTATGTTTGGGTTGGTGTTTACGATACAAAAACCTGGTAATAAGCTGCCAGTACATTTGCTGTTATTTTATTTACAGACTAAAAGTCTTTGCACACTCAAGTGCTAAATTTTTATATGCATTTTTTTTCGTATTCATATGCGAAAAAATTGTCATGTAAACAAACCTTGCACACAGAGTCCGATGTGTATTAATTAATCAATTACGAAAAAAGGGCAAAACACTTCAGAGTCACTTCAAGCTGTGATACTTTTTTTCTCTCTTCTCCAAAGCAGAAAAGAAAGGGGAATAGGCTACATATTGTGTTCATCTAATATTGCATAGAGAGGAAGGAGAGTTAAGATCATTATTAAAAGAGCTAGGATTATTCAGGAAATCAGTAGAATATTGATGCATTTCTTGTGGTGCTTCACACATTCACGTAAGTAAACAAATCTTGAACAGAGACTGGCAGTACCATAGACATTATATGGCCACACACACCATTAAAAAAGCGAAAAGTGGAAAATATATAAATAAAACCCAGTTTGAAATTTTTTTTAGACAAACGAAAGTTTCGGAAGTAGTGTGTCAATATGATTGACCTAACTTGAGGTCCAATTTTTTTTTTTACTGTGCAAAAATTCTGGATGAAAATTTTAGATTCAGTCTACAATAACATTTAATTCTCTCCATATTATTTATTTTACATTATATTATCTCAAACTACCAAAATTGTAATAAAAGTCACTGTTAAAATGGCATGGTTGATATTTTTTACATCAAAACTGAACAGAGCAGAGATAAAACTCCCATAGTGCAATTCACAACCGTAAATAAACAGAAAACACTGGTGAATCACAAAATAAGGAACCTGTTAATTAACATTTATTAACATGTATGACATGACATGTATGACTAGTCTAGCATATTTAATTCACTCCAAAATGGGCCAGTATAATGTTTACAAATTGTCAAATACTTATTGTAGCTTGACTTTGCAATAAAACGATGCGATTATAAAATTTTAAATCAAAATTTTCATTATGAAGTTTGAAATAGTCATACAAGGGTTGCAGATTTTGCAGTCAATTCGATCCTAAAGACTGTCACAATGGAAATCCTGTCTCTCTGTTCATTTGAATGGACAGTGGAAAATAAATGATGATAAAACAATGCCAAAAAGAAAAGAAAAATGGCACCTGAAAAGCTGAACATCATCAAATGCATTTGTTTTTATTGCAAACCATGTCTTTACCAAAAGCCTGTAGGCTGATGAGCCTTTTGTCCAGCCCAAAACGAAAAACTTTTCAACAGGAAACAAAATCCGGTAGGCTGATGAGCTGTCTTTTCAGCCCAAAACAGAAAACTTTAAAACAGGAACAGGTGACAAAATCCAGTAGGCAGATGAGCTGTTTTTCAGCCCAAAACTACATTTTCAGTCCAAAGCATAACACTTTTAACATATTATGCACATTTGTTTCTATCAAAACTTTGTTTTTAAGACTGAATTTACATCAGATTTAAAACAATTGTCATGTCTGCATTTAAAACAAACAAACAATAAAAAAAATTAACTGCTAAAAGCTGAATAAACAAACAACAAACAAACAAAAAAGAGTTGGGGTGAATATGAATTACTCCTGGTGATCAGTGTATTAATCCTCTTGACACTTGTGTTGCTAGACTTTCATTACCTTCTTTTGGACACTCTATGGATTACTTGAAAAGAGTGAGTGCAAGACTGTGAGTCGGCGCACCATCCTCATTCCACTCTTGACAGGAACTACAATTACTAGGGACCTGATTAATCTGAGTTGCCAACAGAATGGCAGGGTGCACACACTATCAAAAGAGAGAAAAGAATATTAAGTACACTACTAGAGCAGCAAGGCCATGGTAATTGCCTCAAATGATTGGATCCCTAAAGTCGACAATGAGGGAAAATGCCATGAGATGTCAGAGCACAATCATGAAAATTATAAAGGTGACGATCACACTTCGAAAATGATATATTACAGTATACATTTCCACAGTTTTTAAAGTGTCACTATCATAATAATAATAATAATAATAATAATAATAATAATAATAATAATAATAATAATAATAATAATAATAATAATAATAATGTTATGGCTCAAATATCCAAAACTGGCTCTATTAATGAAATCAGGATTTGAGCCGAATATATAAAACACACAGACACTTGAATTTGGCAAATTAACATCCCCGTCAATATATTTAATCTCATTTAAATCAACCTTACAAGAAAAGCAAAAATAATTTTAGAAAAAAATAATCAGTAGACAGGTAGACAATATCCAAATAAACAAGCAAACAAACTAAGCAAAAATAGTTAACACTATGTTAGTAGTTAACAGTGGACAAGCTGTTCGCAAACTACACCTAAAACTCAAACAAGCGCAGAAGCAAAGCACACAAGCCAAAATCAAAATATAAAACAGACCCACGTAACAAATAATAACAATAATAATAATAATAATAATAATAATAATAATAATAATAATAATAATAATAATAATAATAATGTGTTTAAATATAGCTTTATATGCAGTATCACTACTAGAAATAATAATAATAATAATAATAATAATGTGTTTAAATATAGCTTTATATGCAGTATCACTACTAGAAATAATAATAATAATAATAATAATAATAAATAATAATAATAATAATAATAATAATGCGTTTAAATATAGCTTTATATGCAGTATCACTACTAGAAATAATAATAATAATAATAATAATAATAATAATAATAATAATAATGTGTTTAAATATAGCTTTATATGCAGTATCACTACTAAAAAAAAAATAATAATAATAATCATAATAATAATAATTACAAATGTATATACTGTACATAAAAAGACCAACAATAAAGGTATTAAGAAAACATAAATTTGAGATTTTTGAGTTTATTGTTGTTGGCAATAATAATAAAAATAAACGAACATAAATAAATAAATAAATAAATAACAACAATAATGATAATTATTAAATATGATAATTGTTGTTATTGTTATTATCATTTATTATTATTATTATTATTATTATTATTATTATTATTATTATTATTATTATTATTATTATTATTATTATTATTAATAACGTGTTGAAGTTCATACAATATATTATGCTAATAAAACATTATGATTCTTATTGTCATTTTATATGTTTTTATCAAGAACAGACTCAGCTTCTCAGCTAAATATACTAAATCCAATTAACATTCATCGGTTGAAATGGTCAGATATGATGGAATTATTCCAATAATGTCTTTCATTCTTGTCTTCATTTTTCCCCATTTTGCTAAAACTATGTTTAATAGTACTAGCTACACTTAATAGCTTTGATCACTTACTGTAAGTATAATGACACCTCAAATTAACACCTACTTAGGCATTATTAAACGTGTCTGAAGAAACCTCAGGTGTACACTTCTATTATTTTGTCTGAATGTAACCAAATGGCCATCATTAAAATCGCATCAGCTCAAATAAAATGAAAACGTCCAAATCTTTTCCGTGTAGTTCAGCATTAGCCAACAGTGGGAGAAAAGAACAGTTGAAAAAGAGGCCCCTGACCCCCCCCCCCCCCCATCCACACACACACGTCCTTCACACCTTGAATGAAATAATGACTATGCCAGCAATTATACCTCATCATTCACAATAATCTACCATATAACACGAAATGATGAGTGACTTTGGGAGAGTTTTATCAGTGGTGAATTTGTGCTTGGTGAATTTGTACATTATTTTTAAATTATGCCGCCATTTATTTATTTATTTTTTAATTATGACCACATGTTTTATCAGTAGTGCGTGGAAAAGTGGATATATTGTAAACTATTAACTACTTTTTATTTTAATAATGTTTTGTTTAAAGCAGTGTTCCATGAAGAAGTGACTTTGCCCTAGTTTTGTATTTATTTTTAAAACTGCTCCTTAACTAGATTGGTGTTTTATTGCATTTCCAAAACTTCATCCACATTATACAGCATAGAAGACATAATATGTGACCATCACATATAAGTTCACTGGGTATGCACATATTTTCCGGCATCTGTACTTGAAGTGTAATGTTCACAAGGATTTTTACGAATCATTCATTCATTCATTCATTCATACATTTTATTTTCGGCTTAGTCCCTTTATTAATCCGGGGTCACCACAGCAGAATGAACCGCCAACTTATCCAGCATATGTTTTACGCAGCGGATGCCCTTCCAGCTGTAACCCATCACTGGGAAACACTCACACACTCCCATTTACACACATACACTACGGGCAATTTAGCTTACCCAATTCACCCATAGCGCATGTCTTTGGACTTGTGGGGAAACCAGAGCACCTGGGGGAAACCCACACTCATATGGGGAGAACATGCAAACTCCACACAGAAATGCAACTGACCCAGCCAGGGCTTGAACCAGCGACCTTCTTGCTGTGCTACCACTGCGCCACCGCGTCGCCTTTTTACAAATCAGGTAATGATAAAATAGTCCAAATAAGAGCATTCAGAGACACACACACACACACACACACACACACACACACACACACACACACACACTCATACAGTACAGACAATTTAGCTTACCCAATTCATATGTACCGCATGTCTTTGGACTTAAGGGGGAAGCCGGAGCACTCAGAGGAAACCCACAGGGAACACGGGGAGAACATGCAAACTCCACACAGAAATGCCAACTGACCCAGCCGGGGCTTGAACCAGCAACCTTCTTGCTGTGAGGCGACAGTGCTAACATCTGAGCCTCTGTGTCGTCCCTACCTTTGTAATATGGTTTATGTAATGTTATAAATAAAAGATAACAACTCTTTTGCTCTGGCATCTTTAATTTTACACAAATTTAACTACATTCTGTAGGTTTTCTGTTGTAATTCTGTAGTACATTGTTTAACGGAAAGAATGTTTTTTTCAACACATTTCTAGACAATAGTTTTAATAACTCATTTCTAATAATTGATTTATTTGATCTTTGCCATGATGACAGTAAATATTATTTGACTAGATTTTTAAAGACACTTCTATACAGCTTAAAGTGACATTTACAGGCTTAACTAGGTTAATTAGTTTAACTAGGCAGGTTAGGGTAATTAGGTAAGTTATTGTATAATGATGATTTGTTCTGTAGACTATCGAAAAAATATAAAGCTTAAAGGGGCTAATAATATTTACCTTAAAATGTTTTTTAAAAACATTAAAAATTGCTTTTATTTTAGCTGCAATAAAACAAATAAGACTTTCTTCAGAAGAAAAAATATTATCAGACATACTGTGAAAATTTCCTTGCTCTGTTAAACATCCGCGGTTATATCTGCGGGAGGGCGCTGCGGATAATCTGTGGGTCGGGTAGGCCGGGTAATTAAAAAAAAATACATTATGATTAATTGCTGTTCGGTTGCGGGTGGATGTAGTGGGACATGACAGTGGACCAGCGAAAAAATAGAGAGTGGGCTTTGCAGAATGGGAAGATTACACTCCCAGAATAATGGATGAAGTGCAAGAATAGCCTACTGTTCAAAGTTTCAGTTAGAGGAGTCATCAGAGGAAAATCTGCTGTCGTTCTGGGAGAAACAAGATCGCATATTTCCACAACTGCAGCGCCTTGCGAGGAGAATCTTGTTCATTCGTACAACATGCGGTGCGAACGAACATTCATTCAGTGTAGCTGCCCGCGTGTTGGAGGCGAGGCGGAATCGCCCAAATCCAGACACAGCAGATGCCGTTCGGTTTTTGCATAGTGCGAAGAAAAAGGCCAAATAAACACAACATAGCTGCCGTTTAGGCTGAACTGGCACCCTTTTTGTTATCTTGTTCCTGTACTGTAAAAGCTAAAATGTCTTATTTTTACTTTCTGTATCTATTTGAAAATGAAGAAAATGTTGTCTAAAGATAAACTTTTGTTTTTATAAATAAATGTTCATTTAAAAATGTTTACAATTAATGTATTATTTTACTATCAGAGATGTGTAGATTAGCTCACTGAATCTGCTGTTAATATCCACGGTGACCTATCATCATGCCTAAAACAAAGAATTAAATTATTAAAGTGATGTGACGATCGGGTGCGGATCCAAATATCAGATTAAACTATATATGCGGGCGGGATATCCGCGCATCTCTAATATATATATATATATCTCGAGTAAGTTTGGTGGTTGTAAGTTTGGGGCATTTTCTTTCTCTGCCCGTCCTGTTTCTCTCCCTAGATAAAACTCTGGAGTGTGTAGTGGAGAGTATATGGTGTATACACACTTCTCTATCAGGCTGTATTGTGTATAGAGACATTTAAATGATTTCTGGTGTTTCATTCAGTTGTATACTCTTTGTACATTTCAAGGCCCTGAAGGTTTTGTTATTGTTTAGTTTTTTTGTTTTGTGTTTTATTTAGTTTTTTGTTTTGTGTTGTGTGTTTGTTGTTTTGTTTTTGTTTGGTTTTATTTAGTTTTTTGTTTTGTTT
Organism: Danio aesculapii; assembly: GCF_903798145.1. Classification (NCBI taxonomy): domain Eukaryota; kingdom Metazoa; phylum Chordata; class Actinopteri; order Cypriniformes; family Danionidae; genus Danio; species Danio aesculapii. Next base: position 40,177,585 of record NC_079448.1, on the reverse strand, counting down.
TGTGTCGTGTGTTTTGTTGTTTTGTTTTATTTCATTTTTTGTTTTGTGTTGTGTGTTTGTTGTTTTATTTTATTTAGTTTTTTTGTTTTGTGTCGTGTCGTGTGTTTTGTTTTTGTTTTGTGTCGTGTGATTTGTTTTAGTTAGTTTTTTTGTTTTGTTTTATTTAGTTTTTTTTGTTTTGTTTTGTTTTGTGTTGTGTGTTTTGTTTTGTTTTATTTTGTTTTTGTTTTGTTTTGTGTCATGTGTTTTGTTTTATTTTTGCTTTGTTTTGGTTTGTTTTTGTGTCATATCGTGTCGTGCCTTGAGGCAGACTTTCTATTGTGAGATCTGTGGGTTTTGTTTTGTTTCATGTGTTTTGTTGTACTAGAAAAAGTTGTTTCTGCTCAATCATGCTCGAGTAAGTTTGGTGGTTGTAGTATGAACAGTCTAGGAGGAGATGCATATCTCAGAAGAAGAAGACGAAAGAATAATACGTTTATGTAGTATAACAGTAAGTTGGCTTTCTCAAGCCACCATAATAATAAAAAACATGCTAGTATCATTTCGCTCTACTGTAGCTTCCTGAGCCATAATTGTTACCACAGTCACAGTGGTAAAAAAAATGCTGACCATGATTCTCCAGGGTCAAACAGGAGCGACAGAGAGGACATGACAGAATGATTTTTTTTTTTTTTTGCTGCTGTTGATCGACAGACCAATCGGAAATGAACAAAGTGTGGCTAACAGCACTTCGCGCCCTCACATCTGATACACATCTAACCCATCTGACGTTCCATTATACGGCTTGTGTTCGCTCTCCGTCCTGCTGATGTCCGAGATGCAGGCTGTCAGTTTGCTTAAGTTAAAAGAAACTGAGCAAGTGCTTTATTGTGGTGAAGAATTGAGTGAAGAGCTGTGGCATAAAAAAACAAACAAAACAAAATACGCTAGTTGCCCTTTTGCCTCTACTAATACAACAATTATAAGAGGAAGCAGCCGTAGAATGCAATGATGGCATGATATGACAGTAGCTTGGACAGGTACTACAAAATGAAGAATAATAAGTGCCTTTGAAGGGGAAAGGTGACATTTGAGGTGTAGGTGGAAAAGGCAGGGCTGTAGTCATCAGACATCCGTCCCATTGCTGCTGTCAGGGCCTGACAAGGGAGTATGTTTGCTTGAAGACGACCCTGACCTCCATCCACTACAACATGATAGGAAGAGCAGCACAGGATAGAGCTCAGTGTCACTTCACACACTCCTCTTGTCATGTTTGTCAGGAACAGCCATACAGAGAGTTTTTTTTTTTTTTTTTTTAGGGGGGGGCATTTTCTTTCTTTGCCTATCCTGTTTCTCTCCCTAGATAGAACTCTGGAGTGTGTAGTGGAGAGTATATGGTGTATACACACTTCTCTATCAGGCTGTATTGTGTATAGATACATTTAAATGATTTCTGGTGTTTCATTCAGTTGTATACTCTTTGTACATTTCAAGGCCCTGAAGGTTTTGTTATGGTTTAGTTTTTTTGTTTTGTGTTTTATTTAGTTTTTTGTTTTGTGTTGTGTGTTTTGTTGTTTTGTTTTTGTTTGGTTTTATTTAGTTTTTTGTTTTGTCTTGTGTCGTGTGTTTTGTTGTTTTGTTTTGTTTTATTTCATTTTTTGTTTTGTGTTGTGTGTTTTGTTTTATTTAGTTTTTTTGTTGTTTTGTGTCGTGTGTTTTGTTGTTTTGTTTTATTTAGTTTTTTTTGTTTTATGTCCTGTGTTTTGTTTTTGTTTTGTGTCGTGTGTTTTGTTTTATTTAGTTTTTTTGTTTTGTTCTGTGTCGTGTGTTTTGTTGTTTTGTTTTATTTCATTTTTTGTTTTGTGTTGTGTGTTTTGTTGTTTTGTTTTATTTCATTTTCTGTTTTGTGTTGTGTGTTTTGTTGTTGTTTTGTTTTATTTAGTTTTTTTGTTTTGTGTCGTGTCGTGTGTTTTGTTTTTGTTTTGTGTCGTGTGTTTTGTTTTAGTTAGTTTTTTTTTGTTTTATTTAGTTTTGTTTTGTTTTGTTTTGTTTTGTTTTGTTTTGTTTTGTTTTGTTTTGTGTGTTTTGTTTTGTTTTGTTTTGTTTTATTTTGTTTTGTTTTGTGTCATGTGTTTTGTTTTTGCTTTGTTTTGGTTTGTTTTTTGTGTCATATCGTGTCGTGCCTTGAGGCAGACTTTCTATTGTGAGATCTGTGGGTTTTGTTTTGTTTCATGTGTTTTGTTGTACTAGAAAAAGTTGTTTCTGCTCAATCATGCTCCTTTCTGCAGACGAACAATGTTTTTGAAGTGTTTCAGTCAGCTTTCAGAGCTCATCACAGTACAGAAACTGCATTAGTGAAAATAATCAATGATTTACTCTTAGCTGCTGACCAAGGGTGCATCTCGCTATTAGTTTTACTCTATCTTAGTGCAGCATTTAACACCATTGACCACGGTCTCCTCATAAATCGCTTAAATTCTACAGGTGCCCAGGGTTACCAGTTTGTGAATATGAATTGACAGCCTTCACAAGTCAGCCAAGTAAAGTATGGGGTGCCTCAAGAATCAGTTTTAGGCCCTTTGCTGTTTACAATATACATGCTACCCCTGGAAGACATTATTAGAAGACATGGGATCAGCTTTCACTGCTATTCAGATGATACTCAATTATATATTTCAACTAAACCTGATGAGATGTCTAAACTGTCCAAGCTAACTGAGTGTATTAAAGATGTTAAAGACTGGATGACCAACAATTATCTTCTCTTAAACTCAGACAAAACAGAATTATTACTTATTGGGCCTAAATCCTGTACACAGCAGATCTCACAACTCGACCTACAATTAGAGGGATACAAAGTTAGCGTTAGCTCTACTATAAAAGATCTGGGTGTCATATTAGACAGCAATTTAACTTTTGAAAATCACATATCCCATGTCTCAAACACTGCTTTCTTTCATCTGAGAAATATCGCTAAGTTACGAAGTATTCTATCCATCTCAGATGCAGAAAAGCTAGTCCATGCTTTTATGACTTCTAGGCTGGACTGTAATGCACTGTTTGCTGGCTGCCCAGCATCCTCTATTAACAAACTTCAATTAGTACAAAATGCTGCTGCCAGAGTTCTTACCAGGTCTAGAAAATTTGATCACATCACCCCAATTTTATCCTCTTTACACTGGCTGCCAGTAAAGTTTCGTATTGAATTTAAAATATTGCTTCTTACCTACAAAGCTTTAAATAATCTAGTTCCTGTTTATCTAACCAACCTTTTGTCAAGCTACAATCCAACTCGCTCTTTAAGATCTCAAAACTCAGGGCTTCTGGTAGTACTTAGAATAGCAAAGTCGAGTAAAGGAGGTCGAGCCTTCTCATTTATAGCGTCTAAACTCTGGAATAGCCTTCCTGATAACGTCTGAAGCTCAGACACACTCTCCCAATTCAAAACTAGATTAAAGACCTATCTGTTTAGTAAAGCATACACTCAGCGCACAACTTAGGGGGTTTCCACACAGGGACAGACGTTGTAAAACGTTGTACATTGTAAAAGCGCTATACAAGTAAAGGTGAATTGAACTGTATTGAATCGTTTTGTTTCATGTGTTTTGTTGTTTTGTTTTGCTTGTTTTGATTTGTGTCGTGTGTTTTGTTGTTTTGTTTTGTTCAGTTAAATGAACAGAGACGGACGTTCCTGTGTGGAGTTTGCATGTTCTCCCCATATTTGCGTGGGTTTCCTCCGGGTGCTCCGATTTCCCTCACAGTCCAAATGACATGCACTATAGGTTAATTTAATAAACTTAATTTTCCATAGTGTATGTGTGTGAATGTGGGAGTGTACAGATGTTTCCTAGTACCAGGTTACAGCTGGAAGGGCATTTGCAGTGTAAAACATATGCTGGATAAGTTGGCATTTCATTCCGCTGTGGCGACCCCTGATGAATAAAGGGATTAAGCCGAAGGAAAATGACTGAATGAATTACAAAAGTATGTGCATTTTGATTATTATTATTTTTTATTTTCTTTATTATTTAAACTGGTATGCCTGATTTGTCTTGGCTGATTGCGATTTGAATTTGGTGGGGTAAGAGATGGGAGAGAAAAAAAAATAACAACAACATCAACAAAAAACAAACAAACATTTCAGTATGCGTCTATACTGAATGGTTCATTTTTTACAATCATTTGACAACTTTTTGCAAAGATTAAAGTTTTAAACTTGATATTAAAGTGATAAACTTGATAAAATTAATATACTTGTTCTTGAGAATAACTTTTTATAATGCTATGCATTTTAAGCTGATGTATGTTATTGCTAAATAGTATTTAATTGTTTCAATAGGACATTTTTTTAACAATATAAACCAAAAACCTGGACCACAGAACTGTAAATTTTGTGCCCCACCCCTAGTAAATATTGGTTATATGATCGGATAACGCTAAAACTTCTACTTGTCCCTTTTAATAAATAACATATTTGTTGTAGTGCCAATTAAAGTAAAATAAATATTTAAACTGCTTAAAATGTACCCACAATCCTGGAAAATTCTGCCATTTTTTCATGTTTATGTTTTCTCTTTCCTCACACTCATGTCAGCTTACTGTCTATTCTGCTTTTGTTGCTCATAGCTTGCAGAAAAGTAATTAAATTAAAAAATAAATTATATTGCCAACATTTAAGTCCAATGTTTATGTTTCTCTAATGCAACCAATGAAAGAATAAATATGATCCAAACATAACTACAGTCTACCACTGTCACGTATACATACCCCAAACCAGCAGTGGCTTGTTTGATCGTTAGCTTACTGTAGAGAAGTCCAAAAGGTTAAGAATTGTAATTGTCCTTCTTTGATCCTACAGCAAACAAAGAGAGCCAATTCAGCATTCTCAGCAATTCCTTCATTGATCAGCTGGCTGAGCAAATGTAAACTGTTTATGTAAGTCCACCTGATCCTGGACCTGCCAAAAGCACTCCGCTGCTTTATGAGCACTGGGAAAACAGAAGCTCTCAATGATCTTGGCACTTTTAATGGGCTCCAATGACCGCTCACCTCCGCAGCTTAACATAACAGTGGAGCAGCAGGTTGATGGTTTAATGTGCGAGTTCAGCCATCAGTAATGGCAGGGCTCCATAAGCATGCAAGCCTTGTACAAAACGGATAGACCCTTCTGAATGCAAATCCCCTTCTCACATCTCTTTAACTCGGGGCATTTCTCCATCTCTCCTGCTCGTTCTTTCTTTCTTTTTTTTGTTGGGGGGGTGCGAGCGTAAAGGATTAGCACTGGTGCATGACTGATGTGCGAGACAGACGCAATCAGAATACGTTATAAGTATATGCGCATGTGTGCTTAAAGTAAGTTTGCGAGCGTGTCTTCTTTCTATCTCTTCTCCCCTCAGACTGATCTTAAATCCCAAGAGAGTGATCACACAAGGGATGGCTTATTGTATGAAAGCAGTTTTGAATACGGGAGCAGTCATTCTTGGAGTCTAATCCACACGGCTGGCTCTCCTCCTGTGATAAGACATCACCTGTTCACTCCGCTGTTGAGGAGGCTTCACTGCTGTTTGATAGGAGATCTCTGACAACCCATCTGCCTAAGGCATTAATCATAAAGCATTTAGACAGCATTTATTATGTAGAAATGTACTTATATATGCACAGTATAAAAAAAGAGCGAAAAAAAAGAAAGAAAGAAAGATTTGCCTATTTTTGTATATAAATTCAGCAGACATCTGGCAGAAAAGCTAGCTGCATGATCAGTGTTGCCAGATTGGGCAGTATCCAGCCCAATTGGGTGGTTTTGAATTTGATTGTGCGGGTAAAAAATGGCATTGGAGGGTTGACAAAATTTGGGCGGTTTTAAAATGTAAATTTTATATGCAACTTATTTAACAAAACATAACTGTGAGCTCCTACTCCATTCAGTTATTAGTGACCAGTGCATAGCACAAAACACGTGGGTCCACCCACAAGATGAGGTGAAGGAAAGTTATTTCAAAAACTGACTCCCCGGACAAATCTGACTCCCCTTCACGTGCACCACGCAGTGCCTCCAGTTAAACTCACAGCGGTTTAACATAACACTTATCAATCTTTTTTTTTTCACAGGTGACTGCAAGAACAAACACAGAAGCATTGTCTGATTGACAAGCAGCACCTAATTATGTTTAAAAGAATTTAAAACGCCAAATAGGACGAATTTATACCCCATTTCGAAAGTAAAACATACTCTAATAGGTAGTGTAATCTACACATCATTAAGTGCAAGTGGGTGTGGGTGAGCGGGGGGCAGTGTTTCAAAGTGATCCAGTTATGTTGTGGTGACTGCTGGTGTTGGTTGCTGTTGGACTCAAATTATGACAAAGTAGCTAGGTACATTTCGATTTAAATTAAATAAAATTAAATAAAATATATCATATTTTGGGCATTTTTTGTGTGTTTGGGTGGGTTTTGGACTGCTTTTGAGCTGGAAAATCATCTGGCAACACTGTGCATGATGGTTATATATATATATTATTTTTCATTTTTTATTTTTTTTTATTTTTTCAGAGTTTCAGAAAATATATCTATGTTGTCAAAAATTAGGGAACGAGTTATAAGGAATTTACAATTACTAATTACAAGGGAATACAATTTGGAGTAAAATGCTGCTAAATTGCATCAACAATATATGTATATATTTATGAGTACTGTCAAATTAAATTGGTAAAATTTACTGTAAATAAGTCAGCTGTGGTTGCCAGAATTTAACCGTTAAAAAATACAGTAGGAACGTAAAACAAATTTCAACACTTCATGGTAAATTAAAGTATTTTTTTCCCTTTTTGTTTGTGTCATACACCAAAGTTTTGAAGTACAAACATCTACAAAGCTTAACTTTGTCACACAAACAAAAACACAACCATAAGCCTTTTTTTTTTTTTACAAACAACGACCGAAGCGCCACTGTCAACATCAGTGGTGGAAAAAGTAGCGGGGGTGGGGGTGGGGGGGTGTAGTTACATACTTTGCCTGCATTTCACGCTAACTATAACAGCAGTTTTACTGTTTGATTATTACTAATAATCACACAAATGTACCTTTGAAGAGCAAACATGTATTTTATATAGTGCCTTTTTCCAAACTCAGGGTCACTTTACAATAACCATATACAGTTGAAGTCAGAATTATTAGCCCCCCCCCCCCCCCCCCTGAATTATTAGCCCCCTGTTTATTTTTCTCCCCAATTTCTGTTTAACGGAGAGATTTTTTTCAACACATTTCTAAACATGATAGTTTTAATAACTCATTTCTACTAATTCATTTATTTTATCTTTGCCATGATGACAGGAAATAATATTTGACTAAATATTTTTTAAGACACTTCTATACAGCTTAAAGTGACATTTAAAGGCTTAACTAGGTTAATTAGGTTATAGGCAGGTTAGGGTAATTAGGCAAGTTATTGTATAACGATGGTTTGTTCTGTAGACTATCAAATTTTTTTTTTTAAAAAAGCTTAAAGGGGCTAATAATTTTGACCTTAAAATGGAAAATTACAACTTCTTTTATTCTATCCAAAATAAAACAAATGACACTTTCTCCAGAAAAAAAAACATTATCAGACATACTGTGAACATTTCCTTGCTCTGTTAAACATAATTTTGAAAAAAAAAAAAAAAAAAACAATTCAAAGGGGTGCTTAAAATTCTGAATTTAATTGTACTGTATGCATCGGCGTACTGTACAGTATGTATGCATAATGTATGTTCTAATGTGTCAGAGGAAACACCAGAAACAACAGAACACCATTAGGACATGAAAGAAAATCCTCTGAGCAATACAATGTCTGGATGCAAGGCTGTCAGTGCTTCATTGCCTTCAACATGACCCTAATAACAATCTCTTCATCATTATTAAATAAACTTCTTTCAGCAGCATTACGCAGCACCCTAGAGATATGACAATCTTACATGACCTTGATTAATCCTGAGGCTTCTTGTTGACGCTGACAGATTTCGATATGAAGATGATGATGAAGCGGCCGAAAGGCATTGTGAAATCTATATAGACTACACTGTATCATCAGCGCATGTCAATAAAGGTTACAAAGGAAGCACAATGAAACCAACCTTAGGCGGCTCATATAGATTACAACACACAGAACAGGCTTGTAATCTATTTGTCATTTGAAAACAACAGACCCGGATGCCAGTGTATATTTATCATGCCGTTGCTTGTTTGTTGTGATGGCCATTTTGTTATGTTCATGAATTCATCAGGTTTTCTGACAGACCTGGTGTACACACACACACACACACACACACACACACACACAACAGCTACACCCATAGGTTGTTGACGTGACATTGCATTTTCACTGTCATGCATTACAAAATAAATATGTGTATTGTCATCATTGAAAATACAATTGGTTATTGGTTAAAAATGTATTTGTCTTCCATGAACCTCTGCTGTATTATTACTGATGTGTTATTATTATTATTATTATTAATTTATTTTTGTAATATATATATATATATATATATATATATATATATATATATATATATATATATATTATATATATATATATATATATCAAAACTCAAACTATATAAGTCAAATCTCAAAACTGTTTTATTCCATGACTGTGTAAAGAATTGTTCAATGAATTACAATTCCTAAAAAAAATGTAAAAATAAAATCTGAAAATCATTAATAATAATAAATATATATTTTACATTTTTTTTTATTCAAATATTGCTGAAAATATAGTTTCTTAATAAAATCTGTCACTGAAAACTGTTGTGAGATGGTGTGACACTACATGGTAATTTTAAATAGGGCAATTCCACTGAAAACTTGAATTAGTTAAAGGGTACCATTCATATTTAAGATTATGTGACTGAAGCCCCCAGAGAAGCCCATGATGTGCACCTTTCTCTGAATTTCCCCACATATTTCTTTTAATTCACTTCTTTTTTTGGAATCACTTTAAAACTGCTTTTTGGTTGTCATTTGGTGTGACGCCCATATTTATTGAAACTGACAAGTCATGGAGAAATAAATGATTCAGAATTTCATATAAAATAAATAGTACTACATGAAGACAAGTTTCCAACGCTGAAGATGCATCCTCACGCTAGTTTTTTAAGACTTGTTTTTTCTCAATTTTTGCAGTCACACAATAGGACATTTTTACCTAAATATCCTTTGGCATTTAGTTTGTGTGAGAAATATGAGGTAGTGGCACTTGCCCATTAACTTTGGTACCTTTGTGTATCTCCCATCGAAGTGGTTTACGATACCTGTAAGGTGGCACTCCATCTACACTGCTGTCAGTCAGAGAATCAGTGTCTGCATTCATTAAGTTATTGATTCCTTATATTTTCTCAAACATCAGTCTACATAAATATATCTTTTTTTTCTCCAAAAATAGTGTTTTACAAAAAAAAAACTAAAAATTGTTACTGTCCATTTGTCAATTACCCATACACTTGTATATGTGGTTTATGCGGACTCTTCATTGGCTTAATGTATTTTATATTGAAATACTGATTATTTATACATTAAAAAAAAGATTTTGCTGCTTGTTCAAACTACTTAAAGTTTGTTGAATCAACACAATTCCTGAGTTTTTTAACTTAATTGTTTTATGTTAAATCCATTTAAATTTTTAAAGACAATTGAGTTAACTTCATCAATGTGTCGAGACAACAAAGCAATTGTGTGGAACCCATCATTTTTTACAGTGTTGATTTGGTTTACCCTACACCCCTAACCCCAATCTTATTCAACATATGCTCATTCTGAGAACATACACCTATATACATTTCTGGAGATCGCAAAATTATGTAGCCAGAGGTAAGTATGGCTGCATTTCATCTTTTGTAATGAATGCTACGGGCAGTATGAAGACATTCCCTTTTGTGCTAGCAGCTGACCGATTACCTCCGCATGGACGGTTTTCCTGCTGTTTGACCAGTAGCTCGCAGTGTACGACGGTTGACTTGAGATGCAGAGAAGAGTTCACTGCAACGACAGGGTTTATGTCTGGCAGAGAACATTTCCAAAGGGGGGTAAGACAAAAACAAAAGCCAAAAAATAAAATAAACAAGTAAATAACAGGGTGAGAATGTGGTAAAATCTGAAAACATGGTAACAATTTAGGAGGCTTTTCTTCTTCTGGATTGTTTTTGAAAACACTGTCGGTTGGGTTTAGGGAAGTGGGTGGGCGCTGGTCAATCAGTGCTTTATTTAAACACTATTGATTAGGTTTAGGTAAGGAGGTGGGTGGGGATAATTGGTCTATCATTCAGTCCGTCGACAATCAATTCAATCAATCAGTCGACAGCGGCCTCTAGTGGATTTACATGAGAAAAGCAGGTGCGAATGGCACTCCAAGAGAAATGTATGTAGGGCTACGTTTTCAGAATGAGCCTGGGTTGACAATATAGGATGCATGTGGTAAATTTTGAATGTTAATATACCCTGTTAAGTGGTTTTAAACATTTTAAATTATAAGGACATGAGGCATGTTCTCATAAACCACCTCAACATTGTCATACCAACATCATATCCATGTAAATGTTGTCCCTGTAAACCACTTACACACAAAACACACAAATCTGCATGCACAGCTACAGCCATCCAAACCATTTTATGTGTTGTTGTGCTTATTTTAACAATCAGCATGTGTCGACATGCGCTGAATTCAGCGAAAGTCTCCATAATCAAAGTGGCACACCGCCTGCCTCTCAATGTCATCTCTTACACTTTAAAGTCAGGCTGCTGTGACAGGTAGGAATTTGCCGTGGATTAGGACTGTAATATATTTGCTATCAGAATGAATTAACGTGCCAAAGAATGTGGAATATTTGGTAATTACAAACTAATTTTCTCCCTACACAATTTTCTCCGCTGTGTGTGAGCGAGCGAGTGCACGCAGGGGAAATGGGTGGGATTACTTTTACCCTTTTATATATCAAATTAAAAACTGTCCATCAAATAATCCGCCGCAGTCGTGTTCTAATTGGCTAAAACCACAGTTATAGGAAGTCTTTGATGAGACCATTTTGCTCACAAGGCATGTAATTGGGACGTAATTAAAAATTGCCCTGGCGTTTAAACAGAGACCTGTCAAACACTGTGACCTTCCAGTGAAGGATTTGGATTATGATAAAGAGCCCCGAAGCAGGCTTTTGAAAATGAATTGAATTTTCCGCAAGGACAATCCCGGATTGTGGCCGGTAATAATAATAATAATAATAATAATAATAATAATAATAATAATATTAATAATAATAATAATAATAATAATAATAATAATAATAATAATAATAATGTGAGATTTGTAGTATTATTGCACATATTTATTTAATGGCTGGTAAACTGCACACAGGCATGGAAAACACAACATAACTGTGTCATTACAATCTGTAAACAGACTCCATATGCTGCAATGGGTATGTCAAAAGTTTCAGATCAGGGGTTAAATGTTTTGCCCCAGGTCACAGGTGGCAGTCTACAGATCACTTTCTTTTAGGATGACCTTTCAGTCTAAACGCCAAGCCACATCCCCACCACCAACATGAGGCTGTTGAAGGAAACGAGTCCGCCTATATCTAACAGAGCATGAGAGAATTCTTCACCGTGATATGATGCCTCAGCATAAAGCATAAAGTAGCATCATCTCGCTTTAGCATAGACCCACGCAGAAGATGTGAGAAGAGCGCTGTAGCTAGTGATTCAGAGAAATCATTTCCCACTCTGCATTTGCATGCAAATGCTCCCCTTCACAGCCCTTTGCACACAATAGGCCACATAAAATTGTTGTCCCGTCAGGTAGAAATAAATTTCATCCCCCTAACTCTCCATTTAGTGGGTGTTATGGTGTCACTGTGCATCCAATGAATGTGGAAACTTCTTACAGTAAAATGCATTACAGGAAAGGCATAACCTTTGAGAACCCCTGGAGGCTCTTCCATATCTCTGTTTTTGATGATTTAAGCACTATAAGATTTGCTAATATCGCCCAAAAAATTTAATGGTGGTATGACAGCCAATTCACAGCTAAAATTCCATCATCTCTCAAATGCTGTGCAAGATTTAATATGGTTATGGCAGTCAAGAGCATTAATTCAGTGACCTGAAAGAATGTAAACTCTGCAGTCTCGCTAATTAACATGTTAGCATAATCTACACTAGTTGTAGACCCTTTATAATGAGAAACCCAATGTATGAATGTACACACGCACACACCAAATATTTAATAACCTTGAGTTCTTTCAGAGGAAGAAATGTGCAGATCAACCAGTGAATGGATCATTGTTGCAATTTCAATTCATACTGGATTCTACATTGTGTGACAGTAATGTCACTGTAGTACTGTTCAAATCTCTCCAAAGATCAGGCTGGCTGCCCTTGGTCAGGAATTTTGTCTAGTTTCAACTTGGTAATGGAATAAATTTGAGTGTTTCTTGTGTCATCCCTGACACTTTAATCCATACCATGTCTACCATGGTTTCTGATGCAACCCAAATGACACAGCAGGGAATAAATAATTGTATAAAGGTGCAGATTTGAGTGGAAAGGTTTTTGAATGACAAGGCAAATTAGACTCTAATGATATCCCCTGTGTTCATTTTGTGAATTATATCTATTTAAAATGTTACAATCTTTTTTGTTTAGGTTATATTGAAAGATACTGTATATAATGTCCTTCCACAATGTTACTTCAATTTCCCATTCTATCGTTTCCATTCTAACCTCCAAATCATTTAAAACATTTTTAAAATAACTTTTACTCGTCAAAGATGCACATAAACTGATCAAAAGTGACAAAATCACATTCATAATGTTACAAATAGATAAATTACAAATAAATGCTTTAAAAAAAAACTTGTATTCATCAAGGAAAAAGAAACACACACAAAAAAATAGTACAATATGTTCCATCATTCATTATAATAACATTCATGAATGAACATTCACAATTTAATTCATTCATTTTCCTTCGGTTTAGTCCCTTATGGCCCATTTCCACTGAGCAGTACAGTACGGTATGGTTTGGTATGCTTTCATGGCCATTTCCACTGTCAAAAAAATTTACCAAAAAGCAAATCAGACCATAGCAATTTTTGGGTACCCTTTTGGAAAGGTACCTAGCTCTACAAAAGGGTACCAAAAGGCGGAGCAAGACGCGCAGCTGAACGCTATTGGTTTACAGAGATACTTCACTAGCTCGTGCACAAGCTAAGAGAATGAAAACAAATGAAGTGCCGTTTTTAAATACACAGCAGCAGAGACATTTCAACATAATAATATATACATACTGTATAATAAGTGGCATGGTTGACAAAAGCTTAAACAAACCTTGTCATCGTCTTGATGAACAGCCACAAAGCCATGAAGAAGAGCAGAATCTATCCTGTGCCCTGTAGTTGTTAACAAGCTCGTCTAAAGCGGTTTCACTTTCTCACATGCACTCCCCGCGCATCTATATTTAAAATAACGAACTTCTTGTGCTGATGATAATAACATATGCATGATTATTGAAGTGCTTCTGATATCCAATGCTTTCAGAAATGGACAAACACAAGAGTGAAGCACGGAAAAACAAATGAGAAGCCAAAAAAAAAAACTAAGGAGCAAGTGATTTCAGCAAATTATTTTTCTTTGGCTTAGTCCCTTATATTTATCAGGGGTTGCCACAGTAGAATGAACCTCCAACTAATCCAGCATATGTTTTTCACAGCGAATGCCCTTCCAGCCACAACCCAGTATTGGGAAACACCCATACACTCTCACATTCACCCACACACTCATAAACTAAAGCCAATTTAGTTGATCCAATTCACTTATGCATGTCTTTGGAATGTGGAGGAAACCAGAGAACCCAGAGGAAACCTACGCCAACATGGGGAGAACATGCAAACTCCAAACAGAAATGCCAACTGGCCGAGCTGGAACTCGAGGGACCGTGCCGCCCTCTCATAATTTCAGTCTTTCTTTGTTTTATATTACTGAGTAACTTGTTTTCTACATATCCTAATTTGCGACATCCTACAATTTCAATGTAGCTTACTTCTGACATCTCTAGCACACACCTAAAGTGTGAAGAAACAATAAATACACAATACATTCTCCCCAACTAATGTAAATATCAGTATGATGTCTTTCAATTAGAAACCAAACAACGTTAAGTAATGAGAATCAGAAATAAACACAGGCAAGCGAGAAGTCATCATGTGGACAAGCGTAAAGCGGATATGACACATCGCTCAAATGTGGCATGATGAAAAACAACACATCATAAAGCCAGACAAATGTAAATGATGAGGAATCAGCTGCTTATGTCACAACACCACAGTCCACCAATCTTTACATTTAGTACAGCATAAAAAAAAACAGCATGAAAGAAACGCATCCTTTAAGGTCACCCGTCACATATAAAGATGTTGTGACAGGTGCCATATAATGTTTAGCTGGAAGACAGATTCACAAAAGGAGCTGTTCAGTAACCGTGTAGATTGTTTAGCATGATTTTGTGCATTTTATTCTGATACCATGACAAAAAAGTAGTCATATGTTAGCAACATCACTATATTTCTATCTCACTGCATACTTTGCCTTCGAAATAGAGACCAAACTGTTGAGTGATACACAAAGGCACAGAGACATCCAGTCTGTACACCCGCCTGTGAACTACTCACACCTGCAGCTTCTCCATGATGGATGTCCAGTGTTCTCCAGCCTCCAGCGATTACACTGCTGCTCTGCACAAGAAGTTTGACCAGAGGAAAAATGGTTTCTCTCAAGCTTTTCAAGTCTTCTTTTTCTTCACTTTTGTCAATTGGTGAAGTTTTGTTCCTCGCCCCTGGCTTGCTTGGTTTGGAATTTGTGGAGCTGCGCATCGATGGATTTGCTCTTCAGTGATTGGGCTTTCAGTAGTGAAATTTAAACCACACTGAACTGAACTAAACTGAACTTCAACTCTGAAAACTGGACTGACACAGTTTCAATTTACTAGAACTTTTATATTAACCTGCTTTGACACAATCTACATTGAAATGTATTATAGAAATAAAGATGAATCAAATTGAATTGAATCCTGAGCATAACAAAGCATAAAAAATGTAGCCTTTTAAAGCAACATTCCACTTTTTTAGAAAACATTTTACTCCTCCCCTAGAGTTACAGTAAACACATGAGTTTTACCATTTTTGAATCCATTAATAGATTTCGCGCCATCACACCATTAGGGGAACACCCCCCTGGTGGCCAAAACATTACTATCTCCCCTTGACAACAGGCAAGTCACAGGCTGAATAAATTCTCTTTTTTTTAAGCCAAAAAGCTGGATAATTGTTGTGCAATAAGGTTTAGCGTTACTAACCGATAAGGAGACACACCTGAGATGTGCTACTGCAGAATTCCTTCAGAGAAAAGAGAAATTTATGTATTTGTGCAGAATAGTAGCATCATTGACCCATAACCATCTTGGGTGTCAGTCTGTTTGTGTGTGTTTTATACAGTTTTTAATTCTAATTTGCAGGTCAGGGGCAATTAAAGTATAAACTGAAATGCAAAGTGTAAATAGCAGAAGTGAAAGAATAGATTTTCCCTACCAGCAAATATTAATCTTAAGTAAAAGAAACCCACACATATAAAAGCAGGCACTTACATGCTAAAATGCTGTCACCATTGACTAAATTCAACACAGGCTCATTGGAGTGCGCGAATTATGTAGCCAGAGCTACATATGGCTGCATTTCACCTTTAAAACGAAAGCTATGGGGCAGTCTGACACCGCGGATGGCTTCTGTTTATTTTCGCACAGCTGACCGATTACTTTCATGTGAACATCTTTTCTGCTGTTACCAGTTTACCCAGTGGCTGGTCATGTATGTCGGTAGACTTGAGGGGCAGAGAGGAGTTGACCGCGATGACAGGGTTTGAGTCTGGTAAAAAACGGTTCCAGAAAGCAGGTAAAAGGCAAAAATAAATAAATAAACAAGTAAACAACAGGCTGAGAACGTGGTAAGATCTGAAAATGTGGCAAAAATCAGGCAGCCGCGGGGCCTTTTCCTTTCCTGGATTGCTTTTGAAAACACTGTCCGTTGGGTTTAGGGAAGGGGATGGGTGGGATCTTTGGTCGGTCGGTCAGTCGACAGCGGCCTCTGGTGGATTTACGGAAGAAAAGCATATGCGAATGGCACTCGTGAGAGAAATTTAAGATCTGAAAAAGCATGCACAGCAGACTCATGGATTCGCAAAAAAAAAAAAAAAACCCTCCTGGGACGTAGTTCACGCTTTCCAAAAATGTATTTAGAGGTACATCTCAATAATGAGTCTGGGTTGACTAAATCGCTGAGGAATATCCAAAAGATATCGCTAAATGTAAAATTTGGACCTCTAACAGGGACATAACGGTTTTAAATGACTGAAGTATATGCAGTATATGGATTGCAAGTGCCCACAATTTACAGTTTGTGATATCTTGGTTCTGTTCTATGTGATCCCCATATTAATTTCTGAAGTTGCCAGTTTGTGCTGCATGGAATTCCGAGAGTTTTCCGGGAGACAGAACAATACGGGAGATGGGTCTGAAATATGGGAGACTCCCGGGAAAAATAGGAGTGTTGGCAGGTATGCTTCAGTCTACTGGGAACACTTTTAGCTTATAGCTTAGCATAAATCATTGAATTAAAGGGGATTAGACAATTAGCATCGCACTCAAAACTGAAAAAGCGTTTCAATGTTCCACCTATTTAAAGCTTGATACTTCTGCCTCTTTTCAGGCACTATTTATTATCATGTTACAACAGTAAAGTCCCTTGATCATTACGCCAGAATGAGAGTATAGTATCTTACCGTATTGCCCTTATTAGATACACATTTTAACACACAATGTAACTACATAAGTCAAGCTTTAAGCATTAAATGAAACAAAAAATGTCAATTTAAAATGTGAAAGAGTGAAGTTTGTCATCAAAAAAAAAAAAAAAAGGTGACGTGCCATATAATATTTACCAAAAAGACAGAAGGATGCATTGAGTAAGTGAAGTAAAACAACAGTGCGGGTGTTTGTGTATCCATTCGTCATGGGACCTGATCAGTGCTATTATTTGCCCACATGTCCACGGTGCTGTGCTGTTTGCTGTCATAAAAAGCCAAAAAAAAAAAAGAAAATAAAAAGAACAGACAGAGGCGGTGAACAAATGCGCACTGATCTAAACACTCCAGACCTCTGGCCCTCAGGACTCCCGTTCCCCCTCTCCATGCCCCAGCGCGAGGCTTCGTCTCTGGAGCAGCCGCTCAGACATCTGCTATGAAAGTGGAGCCAGATCTGACAGGGCATGAAACCAGCCAAAGCAAGAAACACTACAGCACCTCTGGCTCCGCAGCTGAATATATATCACATCCGCAGTGACATTCTCCTTTAATAATGGAGACGGGGCAACAAAACAAATGCCATCTTGTCTCGGACCGAATCACGTCTCTGTTCTAATTTATCCTATGGAAAATGCTTTTATGTCACGTTGATGGTTAAAGATTGTAATTTGCTGTCCCTCTCGCTTGCTTGCTCTCTTTTTTAATCCATTCCTTCTTTCTCTCTCTCTTTTTTGAGACAGGAGATGAATAAATTAAGACAATCTAAATGAAAATTTAAATTAGATTAGCTAAACCCGCCAAAGAAAGGCAGGGATGTCAGTTGCTAAGAGAAAGCATCTGCTAATTGACAAATGACAACATTTGCTAGCAACACTCCACATAAAAAAAGGGAAAAAAAGAAAGATGAAGGATGTCTTGCTTGCATTTGAGGTTGTCTGCATTGATAATAATGTAGATGTTGATTGTTTGAATTGTTGACATTGGTGGAAAAAAAAGGAATATTTTAGTTTATTGCAATGACTTGATAACTGTTTTCATATATTTAAAGTCATACATTTACTATTATTTATTCATTGATTGGTTGGTTGGTTGGTTGGTTAGTAGTTTGAGCGACTGATTGGTATGTTGGTTGGTTAGTTGTTTGACTGATTGATAGGTTGGTTAGTTAGTTGTTTGACTGATTGGTTGGTTGGTTGGTTAGTTGCTTGATTGACTGATTGATTTGTTGATTAGTTGTTTGATTGACTAATTGATAGGTTGTTTGGTTAGTTGTTTGACTGATTGATAGGTTGGTTGGTTAGTTGTTTGACTGATTGATAGGTTGGTTGGTTAGTTGTTTGACTGATTGATAGGTTGGTTGGTTAGTTGTTTGACTGATTGATAGGTTGGTTGGTTAGTTGTTTTACTGATTGATAGGTTGGTTGGTTAGTTGTTTGACTGATTGGTTGGTTGGTTGGTTAGTTGCTTGATTGACTGATTGATTGGTTGGTTAGTTGTTTGATTGACTGATTGGTTGGTTAGTTGTTTGACTGATTGATAGGTTGGTTGGTTAGTTGTTTGACTGATTGATTGGTTGGTTGGTTAGTTGTTTGACTGATTGATAGGTTGGTTGGTTAGTTGTTTGACTGATTGATAGGTTGGTTGGTTAGTTGTTTGACTGATTGATAGGTTGGTTGGTTAGTTGTTTGACTGATTGATAGGTTGGTGGGTTAGTTGTTTGATTGACTGATTGGTTGGTTGGTTAGTTGCTTGATTGACTGATTGATTGGTTGGTTAGTTGTTTGAAGCAGCGGTCACACTAGAGTTTGTGTGTGTGAAATTCTGTAGTAAAGTAGAAAAGGGGTGGGATTAAACAAGACGATTAGCCATTAAAAAAAGCGAGCGATTGGTCCACGTTTTAAATTTCTGTCCAGGGGCCATGTTTTGATCCTCGATTGGTCTCACGCAGTCAAGTGATGCGATGGTTGGTTGGTTATTGGTTTGATTGACTGATTGATTGGTTGGCTATTTATTTGTTTGATTGATCGACTGATTGATTGATTTGTTGATTGATTAGTTGCTTGATGGACTGATTGGTTGGTTGTTTGATTAACTGATTAGTTTGTTAGTTATCTGATTAATTGATTGATTGATTGATTGATTTGTTGGTTAGTTGTTTGACTGATTGATTGGTTGGTTGGTTGTTTGCTTGGTTAGTTGTTTGATTGGCTGATTGATTGGTTGGTTAGGCAGATGTTTGATTGACTGATTGATTGATTGGTTGGTTGGTTAGTTGTTTGGCTGGCTGGCTGGCTGGTTGGTTGGTTGGTTGGTTTATTTGACAACATGACAGCCAAAAATTTGATTAATTAACTTTGCTTTAAAATACAATACAAAAAACAACTTATTTTAATTATAATTCTACTGAATTGTATGCATACTGTATAACTTCATTTCTGCAAATACTATATATTTAGGTAGGTATGATACATGCTGTGAGTGAATGAGTGAATGAATGAATATAGTTATAAACAAACCAACTAACTAAATGTCTAATTATGCTAAAACAATGATAAATGTTTAGTACTATCAGTATTAATCACATTTGGTAAACATAAATTTACTTGTTTATTAATTATAATTAATTATACAATGGGTGGCACGGTGGCTCAGTGGTTAGCACTGTCGTCGCAAATAAAGAACGTCGCTGGTTGCTTTGAGTCCCAGCTGAGCCAGTTGGCATTTCTATATGGTGTTTGTACATTCTCCCCGTGTTCACGTAGGCTTCCTCCAAGTGCTCCCCGCAGACCAAAGAAATACTTTTTATGTGAATCAAATAAACTAAATTGGCCGTAGTGTATAATTGTGGGTGTGAATGAGTGTGTATAGGTGTTTCCCAGTACTGGATTGCGGCTAAAAGGGCATCCACTGTGTAAAACATATGCTGGAAAAGTTGTTGGTTCATTCAGCTTTGGCGACCTCTGAAAGGAAAATGAATAATTATACAATGCATTAAGTTATTAAATATTCACTCATTTTGTAACAAAAAAAAAAGAAAAAAAAAGAAAAGAAAACATAAATAAATAAATAATAACGAAACAAAACGCAACTAAAAGAGGCAATTCTGTTTTTGGATGATGATATTATTGCAAAGGTTATGCAATGACTTCATGCAAAGGTTATGCAATAAGAGCTAATCAACACACCTCACTCAAAGTCAAACTAACCCTCAGAGAGTCTGACCGTCACGGATAAAGCCTGCCCTCCAACATTCAATTCAACAAAAGAAAAAAAAAAACAGACATTTCCCCGGAGTGTGTCTTGCTCCCGCCGGGATACACATCTTCCATTCTCCGGTTAATTCTGCCGTGTGCCCTCCCTTCAACCCCGCTCCCCGTCACACTCCTTTCTCAATGTTCTTACTCTCCTCACTGTTTCCTTCTCATCCTTTCACTGTTCATCCAGAACAACACACACACACATTCATTCACATGACTGCTCAATGAAACCTCTTTAAATATAAACACACACTCGCGCGCACACACACACACACCTGCTTGTTATGCCCAGTGGCCCACAGCTGTTGGCAGTTGTACGGGAGACGCAGGCAGTGAGAGAGAAGGGACAGAGGAGCATGCTGGCCGTCCGCTCATATTAGTCCCCCGTTTTGTCATTTTCACAAGATCAATGGGTGCGGTGACTAAGTGAGAAAGAAAAGAAAGAAAGGGAGATGGAGGGAGAGAGAACGAGCGAGCGAGAGACACCCACCAGACTCACTTAACTGAGCCAAAGTGACAGAGCTTTAAGTAGTTATGCAGCGATCTTGATTTTTTTTTTTTATGGCTGATTCTGGTTGGGTATTTCTGAAAATGAATACATAATAATAATATTAATAATAATAATAATAATAATAATAATAATAATAATAATAATAATAATAATAATAATAATAATAATAATAAAAGGGCATGTTCCAATCGGGTTTTTTTGCTCTCAAATCAGAGTATCTAACAATACCTAAATGTGATCAGATATTTCTATAATACATTTTTTTTAATTCACCTTATTTTAACATTCAACAATCAAGTAATAAATACCATAAATTCTTCACTTTTAGATTTTAGTGCAACATTAAATATAAAACAAATCTAATATAAAAACAAATAGCAACCTCAACTTAAAATTTTTATATATCTCATAGTTTGCTATGACAATGTTGTCATCATCCACTTTATAATACCTCCAGACCACAGACATACTCGCGCTTTACACTTTAAGCTTCTTCCGTGTAATAATAATAATAATTAATAATAATAATAATAATAATAATAATAATAATAATAATAATAATAATAATAATAATAATAATAATAATAATAATAATAATAATAATAATTGTATTTATCAGGGGCTGAAATATCTGTAGTGACTGAAAATTACACACTTAACTATAATACAGACCTTATACAGATGAAGTCAAAACTGTTAGTGCTGCTGTCAAATTTGAATTCTTTTAAAAAATATGTCCTAAGTGTTGTTTAATGGAGAGAACTTTTTTAATTAAACATTTTACAAACTAATTTCTAACAACTAATTAATCTTATCTTTGTCATGATGACAGTGCATATTTTTCCACTTATTTTGTGGAAAACTTACATTTCTGCAGGGGAATGATAATATTGACATTTATTAAAAAAAAATAAAAATAAAAAGCGGCATTTATACCAGACAAACAAAAAGAAATAAGACTTTCTCAAAAAAAAAAATAAATAAATAAATAAATAAATAAATATATATATATATATATATATATATATATATATATATATATATATATATATATATATATATATATATATATATATATATATATATATATATAATTTTATCTGTAAGTGATCACATACAGTTGAAGTCTGAATTATTAGCCCCCCTAAATTATTAGCCCCCCTGTTTATTTTTCCCCAATTGCTGTTTAAGGGAAAGACATTTTTTCAAAACATTTCTAAACACAATAGTTTTAATTAGGTTAACTAGGCAGGTTAGGGTAATTGGGCAAGTTATTGTATAACGATGGTTTGTTTTGTAGATTATCGAAAAAAAATCTAGCATAAAGGGGCTAATAATTTTGAGCTTAAAATTGTTTTCAAAAAAACTGTTTAACTGCTTTTATTCTAGCCAAAATTAAACAAAAATAGTATCAGACAAACTGTGAAAATGTCCTTGCTCTGTTAAACATCATTTGGAAAATATTTTAACAAAAAAAAAAAAAAAATCTAATAAAAAAAAA
This sequence comes from Danio aesculapii, assembly GCF_903798145.1. Taxonomy (NCBI): domain Eukaryota; kingdom Metazoa; phylum Chordata; class Actinopteri; order Cypriniformes; family Danionidae; genus Danio; species Danio aesculapii. The sequence continues at coordinate 40,155,459 of NC_079448.1, read as the reverse complement.
TAAATAAAAATCAAAGGCTGGCTAATAATTCTGACTTCAACTGTATATGGCTATAATGAATACTGGTCAAACACAAAAGTTTACTATCTTACAAAAAAAATCACATCACAGAAGGATGAAATGATCAAAGGTCAATATTTGTTACATCTGTTATGGCAGAATATTGTATGTTTTTCTTTGTCATTCCCATATGGCGCCTGTGCTGCCAATATAGTTTCTGTTGTCAGTCTTCAGCTTCTCTAGTCTCTCTTTGTGTGCAGAAACTGTCAGAAATATATAAAAAGAAGATATCTATGTTTAACCCTCCCAGTGATGATGCCACACGCTTCTTTTAGAATTAGAAATGAACAACAGCATGTCACACTGTGAATTTGTTTTTTTTTCTTAATCAGTATTTTTGTCTTGTTTGCAAGGAAAATTTCTAAACATCATTAACCTTCAAAGACCTGCTCTAGTAGAACTGTAACAGTAATTTAAAGCAATTAAATATCTGTTTTTCATGCTAAATATGAGACAAGATACGACAGAAGTCCACATTTGGAAATGTACCAATACCGTTCTGAATTATGTATTTTTTTGGCAGGAACATATTTTCTAAAATAATACACATCACAATTATTTTACATCTGTATTGTACTTTATAATATTAAATACATTTTTACTGGGATACTTACCATTTGCTATAAAAGTTGTATAACGAATAGATTTTTTGTTTTTAATCACACAATTTTCACCTTTTTAAATGTTATTTTATTTTGTTTTTCATAATGTTAAAACAATGCTATTTATTTATTTTGAGACATGGGTATATATATATATATATATATATATATATATATATATATATATATATATATATATATATATATATATATATATATATATATATATATATATATATATATATATAATATGGAAATATAATCTCAAAGAATCGTATCATATTTATGCCAAAATATACAGTATATTCTATCATAAAAATGAAACCGTATTTGATTATTCATTAATCATGCAAAACTATTTTTTTAAAAATCCACAATTTTAGCAAAATCATTTTTATGAATGAATAAATGAATGAATGAATGAATGAATGAATGAATGAATGAATAAATGCTTAAAAAATGCCATTTGTTATTTGTTCAAACTACTTATTTAAATTGAGCTGAAACACACAATCTTTCATATTTTTGTAAGGACAGCTTAATTGTTTTATGTTCAATGTACTTAAGTACTTGTGTAAAAACTAATAACTTAACTTAAAAGGCACCTATTTTACCCCTTTTTCAAGATCTAAGATCAGTCTTTTGTGCCTCCAGAATGTGTCTGTAAAGTTTCAGCTCAAAACACCCATCAGATTATTTATTATAGCTTTCAGAATATTGAAATGTTCTGCTCTGAACACAACGTAGCTGTTTTTGATGCATGTGCCTTTAATGCTAGTTCTCCCTGCCCACCGTTCCCATGTGCAAGTCAGTGTGCCTCAACCTCCACCTCGGCTGCGTCAGACAAACAGCACAGTGACAGACATGAAGGAAGCATACTACAGTAAGAACTTTCCCAATGATTATTTGATGCTAATTCAAGCCTTTCGATGAGTCACACAATGTCGTCACAAAATTCATGCACACACCTACACACAGCAGACACACACACACACACACAAACACACAGTGTGGGCTTTTACTTTGCACTGTTTTTGCAAGCAAATGTGACAGGATACACGTTTATATACACAGTTGTATGAATATCCGTTATGTTAATGAACAAAATAAACCTGATTTACCATCCACAAACCGGGATTGAAGTGTCTTCTTTTATAATTGTACTGACGTGCGTGTGATGAAGACGGTAAAACGGCTGTAATTCATTACAAATAAGCACTGTTTTAAAAAAGTTTTAAACTGATTCTTGCTCACAGTTGATGATGATTGATGATCACAGAGAGCTCAACAAATCTTTTAATCCAAGTTGCTTTGTCCACGTCCTGTCTTGTTGATATGATTATATGCGTTACTACGGAGAGATGTTAATACATGACTGTCAATCAGTTCGGTGGGCGGAAAAACCACACTCCTACGTCACGTTGCGGTGGGCCTCAAAATGGGAGGGATTTGGATCCTATTTTCATGTCAGGAAATAAAAAAAAATAGACTTATTTTTTTTTTATATTATCCCAATATGACTGTGGACACACTATACCTGCACACAGTTCTATCCAAACAGCTTACAAAAGATGATTTTCATCATAGGAGCTCTTTAATTTCTTCATGTTGTCCAAACACAAATCAATTGTGTTGAACCCAGCATTTCAGCAAGCGAACAAGCGAACGAGTAAATGAATGAGTGAACGAACGAACAGCAATAAACATGAACAATACACTCATAACTACCTTTAAATATTTTTATAAATAAATAAACACATTTACTGCAAAAAATGCTGGGTTCCACACAATCCCTCCATGTTCAACGCAATCAATGCAAATTGATTAAGTCAACTTAATGGGTTTTTTTTTTTTATTATTTTGATTAAACATAGCAATTAAGTTGTCCCAAAAAACACTCAAGAATTATGCTGTTTCAGCTTATTTTAAATAGTTTGAACAAGCAGCACATTTTTTGAATGTATAGTTGTGTTATTCATGTAAGTAGATCAATACAGATTGCATTGCATGTGTATATAATTAAATATTATATTTATAAACGTATCCACATGCCTAAAATATGAAATGTGAGAAAAAATGAAATGTAAATTAAAACCGGCAACTCTTTTTATTCAGCAGATGTATCTTATTTTCAAATTTCATTATTTCTTTCCTGGTAAATAAGAGAATTGCACTGCACCTGCTTAGTATCCACAGGGTGATGGATTGACAAACAGTCTGTTTATCCTTGCGTCACACATCAAACTCCCAGCACTCGTTTTTTCTCAGTAATGTGACCCAGGCGTCCTTGCAGGATGGCAAAGAATCTATAATCTCTACAACGGCATAAAGGAATGCTGCGATTAGTATGATTGAGAGCTTGGAACGTTAATGGACTGCATCTCACTCCTTGTCAGCGACAACAGATGAACTAGACACTTACTGCATTTTATGTTTGCTTCATTGTCATTGTTATGTGCACCAAAAGCTCCCAAGTTTGTATCCCAAGACTAACTGCAAAAGACAGAGCCATAAATTATCCTCTTGCAAATATCTAAAAATATCCATAGACAAAGCTGGGAAAATGCACTTTTATAAAAAACCACTGTGAATACAGTGACTATACAGCACTATTTAAAAGTAGCTTGATAATCAGTCTCTGTCATAGTTTGATTGCACAAGTTTACAAAACAAACACTACTTCATCTACTTTGCTCTCTGCGGGCCGAAAGTGTCCATTTTCATATTATATAAGGGGATGTGTGTTTGTCTGTGTGAGTGTGTGTATTGTATTCGTCACGTTGTGGGGACCAAATATCTCTATAAGTATAGCAATACCCGTAAATTTAGACGACATGGGAACATTTTTTGGTCATAAATCACACAGAATGAAGATTAAAAATGTAAAAGTGCAGATTGTTTCCTGTGATGATTGGGTTTAGGTAGTGTTAAGGAATAGTTAGCATCTAACAGTCTGTACAATATACAAGTCATTATGTCTATGAGAAGTCCCCATAAAGATAGCTGTACAAGTGTGTGTGTGTGTGTGTGTGTGTGTGTGTGTGTGTGTGTGTGTGTGTGTGTGTGTGTGTGTGTGTGTGTGTGTGCGTGTGCGTGTCTTATTGTCACGATCACCAGCAATCTAACATTTGCAAGTCACTGGAGAACTACACTTCTGCCACTGAACCGAACTACAACTCCCAGACGTTATTGCTCCAATCACTCCTGCCACAGCTGACCGTCATCACTGACACACACACAACTGAAGCTCATCATTGAATAATTACATGGACTATAAACACACCCCAGTTTCACACACTATTTGCTAAGTCTTGTTTCTGTTTAGAACATCACGTTATCCTTGTCTTGCCTTCCTGTGTTTCCTAACCTTTGCTTTGTTTTACTGTTTATGTTGTTTTGCCACCTGACCATTTGCCTGCTTTTGGCTATGTTCTTGCCTGCCTGTTTTGAGTTTTCTTTGTAATAAACTGCACGTGGGACCTCCCCTCTGTTGTCCCAGACCCTCACATTAGGGTCCTAACTAGAGACAAGGCATATTGTTTTCTGTGAGGCTTAGGGATAGGGGTAAAATATATAATCTGTACAGTCTAAAAATAATTACCTCACTGAAAAGTTCCAATAAAGATTGCTTTACAAGTATGTGTGTGTGTGTGTGTGTGTACACATATACATGCACTAGGTTTCACATCTAAAAGGTGGTAGATCTAGCATACATTATGCTAATATTAATTAGCAAGATTGCAGAGTTATAATCCTTTCTCATCATTAAATTAGAAGCGTGTTTGTGTGTGTACTGGTTTTAGTGGTTTACAATGACATACAATTGTATAATGACATGGGTTTGACCTTGCTACTACAATGCTGAGTTTTTTTTTTTTTTTTTTTATCTAATACATACTGTGTGTCATTGTAATTGTAAATGCCAATTTAGAATCACAAGGACACAGTATTTCTTGGTATTCTAAAGGCCTATTGTTAAGATGTTAACTGTTTATAAGCTCCTTTATTAGCACCTATATGAGCTTATATTTCTATCCTATTTTTCCTTCAGAATTGCCTTAATCCTTTATGGCACAAATTCAACAAGGTACTGAAAATATACCTCTGAGATTTTGGTCCATATTGACATGATAGCATCACGCAGTTGCTGCAGATTTGTCGGCTGCGCATCCATGATGGGAATCTCCCGTTCCACCACAAGGTGCTCTACTGGATTGAGATCTGGTGAATGTGGAGGCCATGAGTACAGTGAAATCATTGTCATGTCATTGTCATGAAACCAGTTGCCATCAGAAGATGGGTACACTGTGGTCATAAGGGATGGACATGGTCAGCAACAATACTCAGGTAGGCTGTGCCATTGACATGATGCTCAATTGGTACCAATGGACCCAAAGTGTGCCAAGAAAATACCCCCCACGCCATTACACCACCACCAGCAGCCTGAACCGTTGATACGAGGCAGGATGGATCCATGCTTTCATGTTGACCCTACCATCCAAATGTTGCAGCAGAAATCCAGACTCATCAGACCAGACAATATTTTCCCAATCTTCTATTGTCCAATTGTAATGAGCCTATGCAAATTGTAACCTCAGTTTCCTCTTATTAGCTGACAGGAGTGGCAGCTAATGGTGTGGTTTTCTGCTGCTATAGCCCATCCGCCTCAAGGTTGTACATGTTGTGCATTCAGGCCTCGGTTGTAACGAGGGGTTATTTGAGGCACTGCTACCTTTCTATCAGCTTGAACCAGTCTGGCTATTCTCCTCTGACCTCTGGCATCAACAAGGCATTTGCGCCCACAGAACTGCGGCTCACTGCATATTTTCTCTTTTTCAGACCATTCTCTGTAAACCCTAGAGATGATTGTGCGTGAAAATCCCAGTAGATTAGCATTGTCTGAAATACTCAAACTGGCAGCAACAACCATGCCACGTTCAAAGTCACTTAAATCCCCTTCTTCCCCATTCTGATGCTCGGTTTGAACTGCAGCAGATTGTCTTGATCTTCTAAATGCACTGAGTTGCTGCCATGTGATTGGCTGATAAGAAATTTTTGTTAACAAGCTGTTGGACAGGTATACCTAATAAAGTGGCCGGTGAGTGTACATAACTTCTATGGAGGGTCCTCTTAAACCACCAAACCATGGCATATGTCTGTGTGTGTGTGTGCAGGCTAAAAGAATACACTCTCGCATTCTACGAATGAACACATCCATTTGATGTATTGTTTGTTTGTATTTCCAGGCTTGCCCGTCTGCCGTGAGTGCCTGTGTCCATTTGTCTTAATAAACTTGCTGCTGCAAATTAAGACTTCCATCTGTTGGAGGTCATATCTGTATTTGTCATCCTCTCTCGAGACACGGGCTACATTATCCCATTGCGCTTCAGCTCAGGACATGTGTCACATGAAAATGCTGCGAAATCCATTCCGTACAATGGCAGGAAAGTCTCTCCTGCTGTGCAGATTCCATCAAATGTAAGAAAAAAGGTGGTTCGGTGGATGATGAGAAAGAACAAAAAAAAGGGAAGAAAACCCTAGACATCCACTAACATCTCCAGCTCATAAATCCCATCATGGGCCAAGGTTTAAAAAAAAAAAAAAAAGTCAATAGTGCGCACGATGACTGGCACACACTCACTAAAACAGCACATCAGCAAAATACGCAGATGCGTGCTGTCAAAATATAAATCACCAATCACGGCACAACATAAACACAAGTGCCAGACCAGCAGAAAGAGAGAGCAGGAATATATGAACGTCATTTTGCGAGAGGCAGTATACGGAGGGAGCGGGACTGACTCGAGCACACTTAGGCACAAACCGCATAATTAAATGTGCTGTTATTTATGATTTCCAGCATTAATCGCTGACCGGTGAGTTCAAGGTTCAGCTTTTGCCCAGAGCCGCAGCATTGTTTGTTAAAGAGAAAAGCCCTGTTTTAGATCAGCCTTTGGTGAAGAATTTTAATGAGAACGTGGACTGAAAGGATTTAGAGGGATGCAAATTATTGGTCTAAATGAGGATTGTTCAAATGATGCATAAACACCTCATCAGTTAAATCAGAAATGCTGAAATCTGGCTACACATTCCTGTGACTGTGAAGTATGTCAAAAAAAGAAATAATGTTACTAAAAAAATTATAGAAATTAAAATAAATTGAATAGAAATGTGGGCAGCGCAGTAGGTAGTTCTGTCGCCTCACAGCAAAAGGTCGCTGGTTTGAGCCTCGACTGGGTCAGTTGGCATTTCTGTGTGGAGTTTGTGGAGAAACCTCCGGGTGCTCTGGTTTCCCCCACAGTCCAAAGACATGTGGTACAGGTGATTTGGGTAGGCCAAAATGTCCGTAGTGTATGAGTGTGAATGAGTGTGTATGAATGTTTCACAGTGATGGGTTGCAGCTGGAAGGGCATCCGCTGCATAAAACATGTGCTGGATAAGTTGGCCTAAGCCGAAAAGAAAATGAATGAATGGAAATATGAATATATAAAGCTGCAAAGTGCCAAGGTTGATCACAATTATTTCAATTATGTCTTTTGACAGTTAATTGTTTCTTGTCAGGTTAATGCTAACATTAAATACATCTAGCATCGAATTGTTGAAAAAAAAAAACTATTTTCAGTGTCAGTACTGCTAGATTTACAGAACAAATGTAATTATATTTAAATGAGTCATTATGAATAAAACACATATGCTCTCTGTAGCTATATATAAATAAATGCAGTTTGAAATTTGCCATCAAATAACAAGGAAATTAAATGGAACAAAAGGTTATTTCTTTTTATTCCCTGAGACAAAACAATGTCAGTAATCTTCTACTGTAATATGTTTCTGTATATTTTCAGAAGAAATTCATTCACTTAAACCGTGACCAGCTTTAGTCTGTAGCGAAAAAGTGAGAAGTTTCATAATGATCTAGAATTTTTTTTTTTATTACTGATTTGATTTTTAACAAATAAAAAGGATATTTTTTTTAACAATCTAAGGTCAATATGTTCCTAAATAAATGCTAATATATACTGAACATTAATACTGTAGCAATGCACTACATTTTAAGTAACACTGGCTTAAGTAACAATTCATCACCTTCTAACTAACCTTCTAAAGGTTTTATCTGACATTTTTTTCAAAATAGAGTTATTCTTATTGTGTACTTATAAGTACTGATTTACTTTATGTGATGTTTTTTATAAGTTGTTTACATTTTAAGACCTTTTATTTAAAAAACAAGGTTCTTTCTGTGAGCCAATCAGCATTTCAAATGTACGCATGAGGACCAATCAGGATTAGCTTGCTTTGTCATTTCTCTGGACTGCTCTGTTGACAGCAGGAAAATCAGAAAGAAACATAAAATCGACTAAATAATGCCGCATCACAAAAAATTAAGAAACCTGAAACTGAAATGATGTGTAAATGTGATGATTTAGAACACATTTTTGACATTAAGTTGAAATGTTACAATTTATTGTTACTAAAAAAATGATATAAGTGTGAAATATTTTTATTTGTGAATATATATAGTCAGTGAAACATTCTCACTGTTTAATAAACTGTTAAAATGTTAAACAACTCATTTGCTCATTGTCTTTCAATTTGATTTTGAAGGGCAAATACTCATTTAATATGTACAAAATTTAATCCATGTGGTTTTTAGTTCAATAAATATAATTCAATAATTTATATAAAGCATATAATTTTATAAGTACTCCCATATTACTTAGATAAAAATAAACAGCTGCGCGGGACAAAATATTTAGCACAGTCTTGTATGCTTAATTTGAAAAAGAAAAAAACATTCATCCTAAAACATAAAACAAATGTTATCGAAAGTAAAAAAAAAAAACCTTTCTAGAACATCAACATATTGTAAGAACACCCATTTTTATTTTTTGATTAAATTAAAAAGCAGACTGATTTAAATTTCCTGAAAAGAAAAATCTAAATGATCTGCCAGAACCTTATAACAACATGTGGAAATGACTTTCTATCTGCAATTGCCCTGTTTCTTACCCAAATTTGCAAATTTTAGAGAATGTTGATAATTTACATTCAGTACATGTAGGGTCTCTGTCATGTTAATGTGTAAAAGAGAACTGTTACACATATTGTTTGCTACAGTATATGTAATGCAAAAAACTTTGAAAGTCAATATCTCAAAATCATTTAGAACACAGATAGAACCTTATAAATCCAAGGTGACAAATCCACATAATTTACTGCTGGCATATTAATTGTCTAATATTTGGATATTAACTGTTTATAAGCACTTATAAAGTATGAGCTTATATTCCTACCCAATACATAAACCCAACTACCACCTTACTAGCTATTAATAAGAAATTAATCAAGTCTTAGATTAAAACTCAGACTCTCCATACAGTGTATTTCCTTTACAATTGGTATCCATTAAACCCTTATTGAAGGATCAACCTGAAATCATTTGAGTTATGGCTTTTCTGCTACCAAAATATATGAATAAGTTATTTGTCAATAGTTGTCCTTAATAGCGTGGATTTTACATAAAATTTAAATGTTTTATCTCTGTATTCTTTTAAAGACAGTCAAAAAACCAATTACCCCATTATCATCAAACTTAGTTAAAAATACAGAGAAATTCTATCATCCCACCATCATCAAAGTCAGTTAAAAAGTCTGCCTACCAGACAAGTGGTTGGCGATGTCATGTTCTCAAAAATTGTGTTAGTTTTGTTCAAATCTTTGCTGTATAAAGCTATGATAACGGTATTTACCGGAATCAGAGAATGAAATTTAAAACCTTTTAAGTCCTTTTTTAAGTCTTTTCTCACACACTGTAAGACCTCATCAGCGACATCTTAACTTACAATATATTTACTAAATACTGATTGTAAACTAAAACATTATCCATATACTGAATAAAAACGTTAATCCAGCAGGTAGCGCCTATAGTACAGCAGGAATAACAGTGTTTCACTGGTTACTGCAGTAAACAGGCAGTAAAATCAAGCACGATTTTATTACAATATATTTATTTATTTATATTTTATTCCGAAAACTTCACAACATCCTAATATTCAAAGATTAAATTCAGGCAAACTTTAGCATACTGAAACCAAATGTAATATCTTGTAAAATAGTATTTAAGACTATTTTAAGGGCCTCAATTTCTCAATTCATTTATTAACTTTTAATACTTTTCAAAGGTGTCACAGTGGCGGAGAGGGTAGCATGATCACCTCACAGCAAGTCGCTGTTTCGAGCCTCAGTTGGGTCAGTTGGCATTTCTGTGTGGAGTTTGCATGTTCTCCCCATGTTCGTGTGGGTTTCCTCCGGGTGCTCTGGTTTCACCCACTGTACAACGACATGTGCTATACAGTAGGTGAATCGGGTAAGCTAAATTGTCCCTAGTGTATGTGTGCGAATGAGTGTGTATTAATGTTTTCCAGTGTTGGGCTGCAGCTGGATGGGCATCTGCTGCGTAAAACATATGCTGGATAGATTGGCGGTTCATTCCACTGTGGTGAGCCCAGATAGTAAAAAAGGGACTAAGTCGAAAAGAAAATAAATGAATGAATGAAAATGACTTTTTAAGGACACCCTGGTTAAGGAACAGCTAAAATACTCAAAACATTTTCCGTGTTAAATATGCTATTATGCAACTATAGCCTAAGAGTCACGATTTATGAATGAGAATCCTCTAGGAGACTACAACCCTCCATTGAATCCTCTTAAGACATCAAACATCATTTCCATCATGACGTCCAACACGACAATATGTTTTGTATAGAATGAGAGAGGAAATGGAGAAAATAGTGGGGAAATAATCCAAATAGAAGGCAGCCATGCATCCCAGTTTAGTGTGAGGTTTGTTATTTTTAGCCAAAGCAGCAATAATTACCCTAGCAATGTCTAACAAAATTGTTCAGGCTCGGCTAAGCAATTAGGCCAGGCAGAGTGGCTAATGGAGAGAGAATTACACAGACCTTTCCCCCATTAGCTTCCATTTACACCAGGAAATTCACTGTGAGTACAGGCCAGACATGACTTCCAAAGTAGATTAGGGTCTCTTTTTCTCCTCCTCTCCCTCTTTTTAAGCTCACATGTGTGTGTGTGCGCGTTTCACAGCTAATTCGCAGGTTTCTTTTTTTCAGTAAGTATACTGATATAATTGGCGTAGGCTCGAGTTGCATCTGATTTACTTTGTGTATGGTGTTAAACAGGAAGGAAAAAACTACCAAACAAACATTGTGTGACCCACACAAAAACCAATGAATATTCATGGAGATTTGATGCTCACCAAGTGTAGGCGCAAAATCAACCCTTACTCAATTCCGCATTCATGGTAAATGTGTTTGCACCATCGATCAAAATTATTTACATGGACCAACAACCTGTTTCTGGCATATAAGATCTCTAAATACATAATAAATCATTTGATATGCAATACAGAAGTTAAGTGCGAACCATTTCGGAGAGGCACACATCAGAAACCATTTCCATTTTAACCTTCATTCAAACCTTGCACAAATTCTCGCTGTCTTCCGCCATTAGGGACTGTCAAATCAGATGTGACATCTCTGGGAGAAGGCAAATCCAGCAGAATATTTAAATCATCCTTCAGTCTTTCAAGACTTGACTTGCCGGGGCCTGCTTCGCTAGCTGACGACTTTGACAATTAATTTGTGTCTTACAGATTACGCCATCAACCGTTCCAACCCCATCGCGTACGTGGGCATGCATCACTCCACAGTCTGCCCAAGTGTGGAGGAATCTGAGATTAAACAGAGGATATTCAGAATTAATACGAAACTGCTTTTGGTGTGACCGCGAGAGATACAGAAGAGGGGAGTTTGTAGAGGCTTCGTCCCATCTGGTTTGCTTTCCGAGGACGAGGACTCTCGTAATTCTCAGCAAGTTAATGATTTCTCTTGTCTCTCCGAGCTTAATTTGCTAAATGAATTCAGATATCTCTTCTCTGGGATGGCTGTATGAAGAGAGGAGTAGATTACCCCTTGACCTGCTGAGGTACAAGCAATTAAAGAAGCGTCACGTCAGTCTGTCAAGACGAAGCACAAAGGCTCAGGACACCTAACCCAGTTAGAGGGCTCAACTCTTTAATAAAGAAAGTTTGGTATACTTGTCAAGATTCTAATGGCTCCTGTTACAGTGGGTAATTGGGAATTAGGCTACGTACATTGGGAATGAACATCCAGCTATCTGGCTCCTCCCATCAGAGAAATAGATCACAGATCACACCAATACTACATTTATAAATTGTCTCCTTTTCCTATTGCTATCAGTGAATCAACTAAACCTTAATGGGGTTATACGTTGAACAACTTAATAAACAAACAAAAAAAAATAATATACTAATTTATTAAGGGGGATAATACTGCAAAATTGACTTAAAATATACTTATTCATTTTATTCCAGCCAAACAAAAAAATAAACAAACAAACAAACAAATAAATAAATAAATAAATAATAATAATAATAATAATAATAATAATAATAATAATAATAATAATAATAATAATATATATATATATATATATATATATATATATATATATATATATATATATATATATATATATATATATATATATATATATATATATATATAAATATATACATATACATATACCGGGTTGGACCCCCATAAAGTCAAAGATTGGGCCCTAGTGACATAGATTCAACAAGATACTAGAAAGATTCCTCAGAGATTCTGGTCCATATTGACATGATAGCATCACGCAGTTGCTGCATATTTGTCGGCTGCATATCCATGATGTGAATCTCCTGTTCCACCACATCCCAAAGGTGCTCTATTGGATTGAGACCTGGTGACTGTAGAGGCCATTTGAGTACAGTGAACTCAATGCCATGTCCAAGAAACCAGTCTGAGATAATTTGCGTTTTATGACATGGCGCTTTATTCAGTTGGAAATAGCCATCAGAATATGGGCACACTGTGGTCATAAAGGGATAGAGATGGCCAGCAACAATATTCAGGTAGGCTGTGGTGTTGATATGATGCTCAATTGGAACTAAATGGTATCTCAAATGGTATCCCCCACACCATTACACCACCACCACCAGCCTGAACCATTGATACAAGGCAGGATGCTTTCATGTTGTTGATGCCAAATTCTGACTTTACCATCCAAATGTCACAGCAGAAATCGAGACTCATCAGACCAGGCAACATTTTTCCAATTTTCTGTTGCCCACTTTTGGTGAGCCTGTGCGAATTGTAGCCTCACTTTTCTATTCTTAGCTGAAAGGAGTGGCTTCTGGGGTGGTCTTCTGCTGCTGTAGCCCATCCACCTCAAGGTTGGACGTGTTGTGCATTCAGAGATGTTCTTCTGCATACCTCGGGTTGTAACATGTGGTCATTTGAGTTACTGTTGACTTTCTATCAGCTCGAACCAGTCTGGATTTTTTCTATTTTTTTCTGATTATTCTCTGTAAACCCTAGAGATGGTTGTGCACGAAAATCACAGTACATCAGCAGTTTCTGAAATACTAGCACGTCAGGCAGCAACAACCATGCCATGTTTAAATCACTTAAATCACTTTTCTTCCCCATTCTGATGCTCGGTTTGAACTGCAGCAGATCGACCATGTCCACATACTTAATTGCACTGAGTTGCTGCCATGTGATTGGCTGATTAGAAATTTGCGTTAACGAGCAGTTGAATAGTTGTACCTAATAAAGTGGCCGGTAAGTTTATGTGCATAACATACAAGTTAAGTCAATGGGTTTACCGACTTTTGTTAAGTCAAATCAACTTGTTACTTTTAACGCAACAGGTTCTCACTTTTTTAAAGTAAAATAACTAATCGCTTTTTCCCATGTATGGAAAATTTACACATAAAAATCAGGTGGTTTAACAAAACACAATGCAATCAGGAGGTATAATGGGTAAAAATGAACATACCACAATCCCGAAACAAAGGAATAGACACAGCATTGACATGTCAGAAGTATCTCACCAAATAAATAAATCCAACAATGCTACATAAATAAATAGTTCTCTCCTCTTCCTAATGCTATCAGTGCATCAACTAATCCTTAATGGGATTATATTATTATCCAATGAAACGCAAGTCAATAAACACGTTTTAAGTATTTGTGAGCTATTAGCATTAATGCAGTCATTATTCTCCTTATAATCAGACATGCAGACCCACACGATTTTAATCTGAATTCAATCACATGTAATCAACAGCTCACTCACACAATTCAATCTGGCATCAACATTTTCTGGTGGGTAAATCTGGGGCAATTTGGGATTGGCGAGATAAGAGAGTGAAATGTATAGCCGCCGTTGGTATTTTGGGGTGGGTGGATGAGCATTGAGATAATTAGGGAAAGAACGAGGAAAGAGAAATCAATCCGGTGTCTTCGTTTGATGTGTTATCAGAGCCGGGCTGTCTGTGGTGATGCCATCTGACTTATAATCGATACTGATTGTGCACAGGGGCTTTCCTCCAAATGCTGGAACCACTGCGCGCTCCTCTGCTACTGCTCTGGCACATCAAAAGCCGGCAGTTGAAGTTTGTCACGATGCTCTAGGGGACCTCAGGGATGTGGAGAAATGCTTGGACACACTTGCGCACACACATTCAGGTACTAATACTCATGCTACAACAATACAAAGATGGCTTCATTTTCGAGAAAAGCACTTCTGGAACAGAGATAAACGCATGTTTGATTTGTGCAACACATACCTGAGCAGCTGTAAATTATTCACTTTTGTAGGGAAAAGGTAGTGGCCAAAGTGAAGAGTGTGAAATTGACAAATAGGATAAGCTGAAGGTCAAATCAATGAGCAGCGTTCTCATAATAGACCTTGGATATAGAGTACAACAATGCGGAACTGAGCAATTTGTTGTTTAACTCTGGCTGTACTGGATCTATTTGCTCAACATTGAAGTATATATTTTTTTTAATATCACCCCGTTTGCCAGATAACTAAAAGGTGTAACAGTTAAATCCTGTCCGTAAAAAATGGGAATTAGATATGTCTGAGTGGACTGCATCTTACTCTGTAGCAGCATTGAATATTTGGATCTGTGGTAACTTGGGATAAATGGAGTGAAATTGTGGCGCTTGGTTCTTCCATGTATTCTTAAATTGTAAACTGATAAAATTAGAGAATCTTTGGCTGAAAAAAAGAGCATAAGGGGGATAAAAATCCGTTCAAGCTAAAATTATTAGAACTCCTGTGATTTTATTATTTTTCAGATATTTTCAGTGTGCTGCTTAATGGAGAAATATTTTGTCAACACATTTTTAACTATACAACTTTTAATGACCATTTCTAACAACTAATTTATTTTGTTTTTGCCATGATGACAGTGGATATTTTGCTAGTTATTTTTTAAGATGGTAGTTTTCGGCTTGAACTGCAAATTAATGGCATAGCTAGGTAAATTAGATTAACTAAGCAAGTTAGGTTATCAGGCAAGTCATTGGACAACAGTGATTTGTCCTGAAGCCTATCGAAAAAAGTCTTAAAGGGAATAATAACATAAAAAAAGTTAACATACACTGTAAAAAAAATGGCCGTGATTTCAACGGTAAAAAAACTGTAAAATTGCTACAGTAAAAATCCGTAACCTGGTCAACAGTATGTTTCCTTAATATATACAGTGAATAACCGTAACTTAACTTTCCCAGAATTCACTTTTTTCACTTTTTATGCTTTTTGTTGACATTACTATGGATCTTTATAGTTGTTTCCTGAACAGTTATGTACATTAGAGATTTATATTACATCTAATGTTACAGCAGCTGTGTGAATGACACTGAACACCTTCTATATAATGATACTCATTTCTGCTTGTTGTTTGTAATGAGCATTGGTTCATTATGCAACTTTCTCATCACCACCTGCATATGGCTGTTAACATGTCTATCTGTGTAACAAAAGATGTGTAGAGGTTGGTAATTCAAAATACAGACACATTACATTTTTAAATTAATGAAACACGGTAGTTTACAGTAAAAATGAGAAATTACTTTTACGGTTTGTACCTTTTTTTAACTGTGAAATACTGGCAACCACAGCTGCCGTGGTTTTTTACCGTACATTTTATGGATTTATTTTTTACAGTGTATATTTTTAACTGCTACTTATTTCAGTCAAAAAAAGAGGAAGAAAAAAAACTTTCTCCAGAATAATAAAAAACAGGAAACACTGCTATATTAAACTTGGGAAATATTTGAAACTAGGGCTACACAATATATATATATATATATATATATATATATATATATATATATATATATATATATATAGTTTCAGCATTGATATTCCAATGTGATCATTCACAATAGTCACATCGCATAAGGATTATAATTTATCATTTTAATTTATCATGTTTTTTGAGGTCTGTGATTATGTGAGGGTTTTAAAAGCATTCAGGCATAAGAAAATGTACCATTTGTTATTTTGAAAAAAATAATTATTATTTTTATGGGACTGTTTATAAAACAAAGACAATGCAGTATTATTTTATATTTGACTATTCAATTACTGTGCAATACCTGACAAAAGTCTTGTAGTCGATCCCAGTTGTAAAGTGCAACAAATATAACTTGATTTCTAGTTGATTATTTGGAAAAGTGGCAGAAGGTAGATTTTTCTGATGAATCATCTGTTGAACTGCATCACGAATACTGCAGAAGACCTATTGGAACCTGCATGGACACAAGATTCTCACAAGAATCAGTCAAGTTTGGTGAAGGAAAAATCATGGTTTGGGGTTACATCCAGTATGGGGGCGTTTGAGAGATCTTCAGAGTGGATGGCAACATCAACAACCTGAGGTATCAAGACATGTGTGCTGCCCATTACATGACAAACCACAAGAGAGGGCAAATTCTTCAGCAAGATAGCGCTCCTTCTCATACTTCAGCCTCATCATCAAAGTTCCTGAAAGCAAAGAAGGTCAATGTGCTCCAGGATTGGCCAGCCCAGTCACCAGACATGAACATTATTGAGCATGTCTGGGGTAAGATAAAGGAGGAGGCATTGAAGATGAATCCAAAGTATCTTGATGAACTCTGGAAGTTTTGCAACAACGCTTTCTTTGCCATTCCAGATGACTTCATTAATAAGTTATTTAAGTCATTGCAGAGATGTGTGGATGCAGTCCTCCAAACTCATGAGAGTCATACATAATATTCATTCTTTTTCCACTGGAACATGAATTTATATTCTGTACTGTACATTTATTTCTGTTAAGTGACAGGACTTTTGTCTAAGCAAAGTCAGACCTTACTGTCCCAATTAAAACATTAAAAATCAAGGCATGGTCTTAATTTATTTTGGTAAAATAAGCATAATCTAAAGGCCTTTGCCTTTTACATAAGCCACCTCTGATACCAAATGATCAACTAGAAGTCAAGTTATTATTTGTTGTTTCTAAAATTTGGATGGGAGACAAGACTTTTGTCAGATAGTGTATACCTGAATACATTTCGACTCTTTGGAAAACAATAAAACACTGTTTATTTAATTAGCATATTTTTCTTTAATGAATTTATTTATGCTTGTAGAATGTATATTATGCAAATACTGTCCACAATAATATAAATATTATGCTTATTATACAAGACTACAAGTGCTATTCAAATGAACTTGAATTATATTTTATGCACTGCCCTACAGAATCTTCCCAATCAATCTAAAATTATAGATTCTTTACACACATTTATTCAACTCATCAAGCAAAAATGTATTCATAACGCAATATATATCGTGAAATAAAACAAATACTGCAATGTGTAATTTTTCCAGTATCGTGCAGCCCTATTTAAAACAGAATAACTTCACAGGAGGATTAAATATTTTGCCTTCAACTGTATACTCAAAGATACACAAATCCCTAATCAAATCCCCACCAAAAATAGCAAGCCCCTCAGGACAATTTACCCCTCTTTATGCAACCGGGTGGTATAGCAAAACACAATTCAATCAAGTGGTATAATGGGCACAAATAATGTCAACACGACCCTGAAGCAAAGAAATTCCCCCAGTGTTGACGTGTTTCAGGCCTGGTCATAGAAAAGGGTAAACAAACTGTTTATGCTGTTTGGACAACAGAATGACATACATTTTCTGAGCAGTTTACCCCGAGAGTGACAACAAGATAATAAATTACGATGGAATTGTACGTACGCATCTGTCTCATCCTCCTTCAGGGGCAGAAATTTAAAGGATCAATGGATCAGATCATTAAAATAAAATCCCCTCATCTCTGCTTGAGCTCCTCTTCATTCCTGTTCACCCCATGCATGAAGGAAAGAGTTAATTGCTAGGGTTTTAGTCACTGCAGAAGTGTAGCTGTGTGCTAATGTCTTCCCCTGATCCTGCCATCTGTATCCCGTCACTGCCGCAAATTACAAGCATGCAAAGATAAAACACATATAATATCGAAATGTTTGCAAAAGTTAATAAATATTTGCTCGCTGTGTGCTAGCAAATCTGGTCTCATTCCAGTCGGTTGTGATTGCTTTTTAAATAGGCAAACATCTAACATGCACACGTAGGTTTTTCTTCCGACGTGTTTATGTGCGCATGATTTCTGCTAAAACGAGCTTGAAGGACATTTTGGTGGCGCTTTTGAAGACAAAAAAAGCCTTGCCACGTCTGAAACTAATTCAACCGATATGACAAAAATCTCATATCCTGATAATAATATACGCACGTATACATACAGTAATACCATTTCTGTCAGTTCAATCAATTTAACTATACTGACTGCATGTAAAGGACTATTTCTTTTTTACATTGTATTTAATATACTCAAACAACAAGTTCCACAGGCACTGATAAAGGCTCACGGCTGATTTATTTTTTTTTTTTTCTCCTGTGATAACATTAATAAAATTATTCAGTGTGGACCTTCTTTGGTACTTGTTATTTGCAGAAATTTGGTCACAACACTGAAAAGAATGCAGTGATTTTCATTTGATTGAGAATAGGGCTGAGCAATTCGGCCTAAAGTCAAAATCTCGATTGATTGAACATTTCACAACCCAATCACAATTAATAAGCGATTATTTTATTTGTTTATTTTATTTTTTGGCCTCATAGTTCACGGACAAGTTTTGTACAGTAAATACGCTCACATATTACAAGTAAGAGATTTTTTTAATTAAGGGTGCATTACTTGATTTTAAAATAATTAAAGAAATCTACAATCTAAGATGATTTAGTGAACATCAGTGTTAAACAACTCAAATTAAAACACACACAGCCAGAAAATTATTTTTAAAAAAGTATTAAGATTTTCACTTTTTTCAATTAAATACGCAGTATCTTTTTTAAAATAAAATAACTCTTGTATATACTGTAAATAATATTTTAAACGATGGTTTTCATGCATCTTCTGTAAACAAATATTTTAATGTAAATAATAATTTTAATGTAATGGAAAATATGCCGTCTCAAAGCATCCCGGGTGCAGCTTCCAGTCATCGTCAATGTAGTGCAAAGTATGGCCTAAGGACAGGTCCATTGTCCTACTTGAGAACAGATATGGCTGCAAAGTTGTTGCAGGAGTATAAATCAGCCTTAAATCCTCCACAGGACTCCACATTTGTAAACACTCGCTCCAATGCACTTGTTAAGTGTGACGTCATGCGAATAGGCTTCCTGGTCCATGCGCTATATCAAACTGTATGGAGAGGCTCAACATATGGTAATAATAAATGTTTACAAAGCGATGTAATACTTTTGAAAATCAAGATCGCAATATAACCATGCATAAGATCCGATGGCCAGAATGTGATTATTTTTTGTTATAAGTTGTTAAAATATTGGTATCTGAGATGCAGCAAGTCCAGAGTCTGTTGTGTACACCATGATTTTATAGAAAATTCATTTTAATGTATGATATGACTAAAAAGTGGTCATAAACAAAATGAGTATTGGCATAGATCCGGTAACAGTCTTCCATATGTCACGGCTTAAAAAGTGGATAGGCTTGATGCTCTCCCATGTATCTCCATGGATGGCCACGGTGACACCCACACTCGTCACCGATATCAAGCCGACCAATCACAGCGTTTGCGACATGTAGTTACATTTTTTTTCAGTGTCAGCGCTCCGGTATCTGCAGACACTTTCAAAACTGAGCAGCAGAAAGGGAAGAAATCAGTGCGTTGAGGATCTGTCCAATGTAATATTGAGCCTTTTCTAATTTTAAGTTTCAGGTAGGCCTACTTTGTATGTGAAGAGCAGGTAATATCCCCCTCTACTCTAGTGTTGCAAATGCAATCTGCTGATCTAACAGACACAGCGCAACATGACTCAAAATTAACCCATTTAATGCACAACTAATGCATTTCTCCACTGATTACTTCTATTAACAGGAAAAATAGTCTTGGAGAAAGTTTTTCAAGTTGTCATGAATGCGACACGCAGTTTGAATTGTGAATGAATGGAGAATGATTGACAGGCGCAGCGGCGGGAAGTGCTGAATAGAACATGAATTTAACCACTTGAATATTCATCTGTGCTTCACATTAAACTATAGAATGGCTTCAGAACATTTGGAATATAGTAGGCCTACATGACAACTTTCTAGTACCTTCTAATAGGCTACCTTTGTGACTTTTGTTGGCTTATAAATTACACAGAATATAGCCACGTGCACTATTCCAGCCACCAGCAGGTCGATACCCGATCCAGCAACAATATGCAGTAGCAAACCCATATCTGATCCAAGTATCCAGAACGGTGCATCCCTAATTTCGGTTAATTTTCTATTAATCACCCAGTCCTAATTGAGAATATACAATTGATAAAGAAATGTACAGTATTAATTCATATGTGATCATATTTATCACTTAGTTAAGAAATTCAGGGCAAATGTTTTATTAAAAATTTAAAAAAATAAAAATATTAAAAATAAAAACTAAATATTAATAAAATATATATTTTTAATAATTTTTCAGCCAGTTCATTCTGCTGTTTTGAACCCTGATAAATCAGGGACTAAGCTAAAGGAAAGATGAATGAATGAAAACACTTTTCAAAAATGAATGATTACATATATATATATATGTAATATTATATACATATAGCAAAATGCTATAAAATAGCAAAGTAATAAATAATTAAAAAAAAGCAAAGTACATAGCAAAAATGTTACTTTCAAGATTGCGACTTATGATGCTGATAATCATGTTTCGGTCTGCATCCCTATAATGCACTGTAATATTGTTCTCAAGTATTACTGTAATAAACCATAGAGCATAATTTGAAACGACTTTTGATTTTGTCCATAAGATATATATATATTGTCGTATTGCACAGCCCAATTCAAGCCCTAACTAAAGTACTGGAGATGAACACATCCAGTCGCTCCTGGTTAGCCGTACCGTCCAAACATGCTTCCCCAATTACCCTCTCTAATGCCAGCGACGTCTCCATAGTCAGCCCATTTGTTCACTTCACACAGCCGGTCCTGATGGGAGATTAGGCTTGAATAATAACCCGGAGTTGAGGCCATCTCTATTCCATTCCAAAAGGTCCACATCCATTTTCCCTGTCGCTGGGTTGGGGTGAGCCCTGGGGGCCGTGTGTTGTGTTTATACTGATGTAGCTGTCCCTCGCTTCATTATAAGAGCTCTTTCTCCGATGGCATTTCCAGTAAGAGAAGCCGTCTGTGGACATTTAGGGGATAGGGGAAGAATAAATGATTCGTTTAAGGTTTCGGTTAGGAAAAAAAAGAGGATGGTAAAACAGAGGCAGCTGTAATGAGTTCATATATCTGTAATGATAGATATACAGAGAGATATTTTGCTCGGCACTTTATGCCCAGACGAGCGAGCTTTTATTTTTGTGGGCATCCGCGTGGACGTGTGCGGAAAGTAAAATGTGCCAGACGGCAGCTTTTATGCGAACTCCTTTCTGAAATGAAGCAGCAATTATCCTGCCATAAAACAAAGGAAGTTCCCATCTCTTCAGTAATGATGCAATGCCTTTTCAGGATGGTGCGGATTAGCGTAGGGCAATCGCAGACGCTTCGACTTCGTCACTACCTGGTGAGGTGCATGTTAATGTGGCAGCCCTCTCAATCTCTCGCTGTGTTTCAAAATCCACTGCAAGCAAACTTGCAAGTGTCTTGCTTTATATTTCGCCCAAGGTATTTAGCATCTTGCCGTATACTTGCATCATCAGTCCCTTGCACTCTCTCTCTGCCTCTAATGCTCTCTCTCTCATCTTTCACACCAGCATTCAGATCGTATTCATCAACCTCTGTGAGTGGCTCTCCACGCAGATAACAATGGGCACGCTGGGAGTTGCGACATGAGACTATTGTTTGGTTCTTTTTGCAAGGTGACCTCCATCCGACCAAAAAAACTATCAGAAAATATGCACAATAGCGCTGTCGGCAGTTAAATAAACAATAGTATTTTCGAGCTGTTTCACTAACACAGCCGGTGGGGATGACATTTCATTCTCACTATTCCGAGACTCGTGCAGCGCATTGTTTTCGCAAAAGACCTTTCCGAGGGCTGATTTCAGTTCTAATTATGATATTAGGCGTAAGGTTATATTTGATTAACTGCCGTTCAATACCGCTGACATCCGGCGAGATGTAATATTGAACAGTCTCACCTCCTTCACTTCTCCCTGAACTCGCTCGATCTATCAGCGACAAGCCTGTAAACAAAACAACTTTAATCTCCGATTCAAAGCTATGCTAGCTCATTGGATTCGCAATCTCCAATGATTTCCATTTCAAATGGGATGGGGAGCTCCACACGCTCCTGTAGCAGCTTGTATGGCATTCAAAACGTGTGAGATTACACTGTCCCCCAGCCTAATGAAGATGCAGTGCATTGGACTGTCTTTCTCTCTCCCCCATGAGCCCTTGTGGCAAATAGCTAAATGGCATTTGATTAAAGACCCTGCATCAAAGGCAAGCTGCCAATAAAAATTCGCTTTGACCCTAAATGATCCAAACGAGCCGAGTCATCTTAGGTTTACTGCACACGCGGCACAATCATCTTAGGTTTACTGCAATGCAATGGGCATGATTCAAATCTATTCGTGCTGACGGAGACTTGGCAGGTCAAGACCATTTAAATTTACTGTTATTCTCTTTGAACACGGGTGTTGAGTAATGTTTGCAGTGCTGGGCTACTGTAGGAAATGCAGGTGGAATTTTGATGCTGAATGCAAGTAATTGCACAATAAGGGTGAAACAGTAAAAAAAAAGCGAACGTCCGATGCATTTGATTTAGCACTAAAGCTAGATTAACAGGCAAAGTTTTGTCAGAAACAACCATGAAATACACCATAAGAGTGACTTGTTGTGGCTTTACAGTGTTGAGAAAGTGTGTGTTTTGTGTCTGAGCTCATCTCTTTGATATGAAAGGATCAAAGGCGCTCACAGAATGTTCTCCTGAAATAATTGATGTGAAGAAAATCGATTAATTTGTTTACACTCAGCCTTTGCGAACATGCCTTTTATAGCTCTAGCTTAGGATCCTTTGCTAATAGATTTCATGAGAGGTCGTGGTCAATCATGGCTAAAAGCTGCTTGTGGAGCAAACAAAACTGCATCTCTATCATTTCTGGTGATATAGCACATGCCATATTCAGGTCTCTGTAGTCTTTCTCTTAATGAATAACTCACTCGGGCCTCCAAATTGATCACTGTTAGTGACCTCTCCACCAAGGGGTTGAAATTGGTTCTGTTAGCCAATGTACATTGGATTAAAGGTTTGAGGTTTTAACATTTTATTTATCTATTCTTTTTTTAATTCTGTCAAGTTTAAATTCTATTCTGTGTTAAAGTATCTTATGTACACCAAGGCTGCATGCATTTAAAAATGAAGTAGGTGCTGGAAGGTGCCGGATCCATATTGCATTTGTAATGATTAAATTTTTTTCTTATATAATTGTTATTTTTCTGTCCTCAACGTGTTTCCTCAAAACAATAAATTAACAATAAAATAAAGTCCTCAAAACAATAAATTTGGCAAGATGATCCCAATGCCCCATTGTACTTTGGTACAGTACACACATAAAGAAATTAACCATCGTTGGTGCTATAATAAGTTATGTTTGCATTTTTGTTCATATCTTTGTGAACATAGCAACTATAATATTTATTTTTCTCCATCTGTCTTAATCCAAATTTCACAAGATTGAAACACATTCAAGAAAGGTAGTTTCTGATGGTTTCACTCACCCACCCCGCCAAAAAAATACTCCGTTTGCACGATTTGATTAATTTCCTTGTCTCCAAATACTTTATAAACTAATTTATAAATATATATATATATATATATATATATATATATATATATATATATATATATATATATATATAAAAACTCTTCTATTGTTTTTAGAAAATATCTAAAACCTTTTTTTTTTTCACACAGGGCTTTGTAAAAATGAAAGTTCAAAATGGTTTAACACAGTTTAATTTATACTGTACTGTATACATGTATCCCTTAATTGTCATAGCTTTTGTTTGTTTTATATTGGCTTATTTATTTAAGGTTTTTTATTATATCTGACATTTGCAATTCTTTAACCTTCCTGTCGTGTTTGGGTCAAATCTGACCTATTTACAACTTAAAACACTCATAAATATTGTGTTTTACATCTGATTGCCTCAAGGCCTCATGATACCCTCCTATGCACTTAAACATGTAATAGTGATGATCACCTCTTTTGTTGAATTTATAGTGTTTTCGTGTTTCACCTGTGGTGACTAGTTTGAGACATTGTCACAGCTAAAGAACATTGACAAAAATATATTTGGTGGTGAAAAATGCTTTTTGTGCAATTTAAGAGCAGTTAAAGAGAGGGGTCAATTTTGACCGGGAACACTTAAGTAAGGTGCGGGAGGTGAACACGACAGGAGGGTTAAATGATTTCTATACATCCTAGGCTATTTTATCAAGATCTATGACACTATTGTGTTGTAAAATTTTATGTCTTTCTGTTGTATTCATATTTGAATACAAATATGTATTCATTAGGGCGATCTTAAGCAAAAAAAAAAAAAAAAAAACTCCCTAGCCTTTAATGTGTTTTATGTGATAACTTAAACTGAGCAGTAGCTATGTTTTTTTACTTTCCCTTATTATAGCGATGGATCTTGTGACCTTAGTTGGCTAACGATGGTTTTCAGAAGTGCACTCGTGGGCGGGTTGTTTCATTTGAGGGGTGTTCACCTGCATTGGCGTGACAATGGAAAAGTGGTTGTTCCTTGCACCTCCTGGTGGATATTGTGTATGCACTCATTTTTTTATTTTTATTTTTAATGAAAAGGCGGCCTTTGCTGCTGCAGCACAGCACGTGACAAGCTGCAGCACTACGCGTGAAGAAATTTGTGCATTCTCAGTGGCCACATCTGTAAACACACTTCTACTGATATTTTTATGGAGACTTCCCATAGACGTAATGATTTTTATACTGTATATACTGTATATTACACCCACCTTCACCACGCCTATCCCTAACCTCAACCCTCACAAGAAACAATCTGCATTTTTACATTTTCAAAATACTTCATACTGGATTATTTATGAGCCAATTTCCTTATGGGGACCAAACAAATGTCCCAACAAGGTCACAATTTACTGGCATTGCTATAATTGAGGGGATATTTAGTCCCCAGAACACAAGGAAAACAAGACATAGATACTATTTTTCTAGTCGTTGCTATTATAATTCCTATCATATTTCACGAGTGCTCTTAAAATCATGCATTTCACATGGCATGATATTTACACAGGTGACTGAAAAAAAAGTCATGCCTACATAATTAAGTGCACATGAGCAATGATTTTAAATGGCATACTTTCACTCCAGCTGAGTAACTGGCAGTGAGATGAATGAAAATGCTAATAGTAGCTTTCTTTATTCTAAAGACATCCTTGGCCTACACATATGTGAGAATGAGAAGGTCTGAATTACCTAATGCATCTTCCGGTTTAATCTGATGCCAGTGAGAAGCCAAAGACAGTTCAGAAGAGAGCTGGAGGCTGAAACGTGTGCAGATGAGATATGGACTAATATTGTAGGAACAGCGTGATGTGATGATTAAATGCTCTGTGAATGTGCATCAGCAGAACGTTTCCAACACTCTCAGACACAAACACACAGTTGCACTCAAAACCAGATGATATTTTTGAAAACATAAAGAAGCGGGGAGAAAAAAGGTCAACACAGGATGTATCACTCTTTTTTAACTCAAATGCACTTTTTTTTACAGCAACATAAAAATGCCTTTTCTCTCACACACTTTCTTCATCTCACCTCAACGTTTGTTGCTTATTGTGTGTATCAAGATTAATATAGTTTAGGTTTTTATTTAGTTTGCATTTAAATTGTATTATTATTATCATTATTATTAGTTATTACTATTTTTTTAGCTTAAAGATATCTCTCAGGTGGAGAATGTCAAACGAGAAAGTCACATGCATTGCTTAAGTGTGATTGTTTCACAGATTTCACCAGTGTAAATTTTGTGATAATTCTGTGGGTCTCATCTATCAAATCTGATCTTTATTTTGTATTTTATATTGGATTCAAGTCAGGTGATTGGCTGGGCCATTCTACAGCTTGGTTTTCTTTCTCTGAAAGCATTTAAGAGTTTACTTTGCTGTGTTTTGGATCATTACCTTGCTGAAATATCTACCCTGGTTTCAGCTTCATCATCCTGGTAATGTAGATTTTGGACTGAAGCAGCAGATTTTAATTTACAATGACGAAGAGCAGAGGGTTGCTGAATAACTACTGAAAGATTTCACCTGCAGTCTGGGCTTTCACTGCCTTTCTACACCTTCCTTTATGTGTGTAATACTTTTTCTCTGTGTCATTTCATTTTTTTACACTTAACTTACTCTTTGCATGTATGGATTTCTTTGATTGTTACCAACACCTGGTGAAGATTTTAAGTCAAAGGGACCTTTAGAAATCAGTTTTCTAAGAAAAATGGTGATCTGTTGAATACTTATTTCTTTATTAATATGTATTTAGTTTAGGTTTAATAATTCTAGTTCAACAGAGTTAACAGGGCACTTTCCCAGTCAACCAAACAAAGTTTAGTGTATGCACAGCTAACATTAACTCTTGTGCAAAGCTATTGGTAATAAAAACTACATTTATCCGAACAAACACTGAATCCAAATGCAACAAATAAAAGTTACATCTATAAAGAATTCAGACAATCTTCCCTTATATTAAAGGTCAATCTATATGTTGTTAAACATGCCTAGTATAGACTTTTTGGCAAATAAAGAAACACTAGAGCACATGTTTTGAGTTTATACATTGTAAAAAAATGCAGGTTTCCACACAATTCATTCATGTTGTCCCAACACAAATCAATTAGGTTAACTTAACAAATGCAAGTGGATGGTACATAAAGCAATTAAGTTGTCCCAAAAAAATCTGAAGAATTGTGTTGGTTCCACTCATTAACCCTTTAACTGCCTGCTCGACCAAATGGTTGACCATATTTTGACTGACTATTTCTTACTGAGAGGACTACCTAACTTAATTAAACCTGATTGAGCCATCTCTACCATTTGGTTGAAGTTTGTTATGCCAAATAAATCCACTAGTTGTCACTAACTCAATCAACAGCACTTGTCAAAACATTGCTTCTGCCATTGAAATCAAAAACAAGGACATCACTCCTGACGTGTGTTTTTGGTGAACATTTGCAAGGTAAGCCTATTTATTTATTTATTTATTTTATTTTTTTTACATATTACCCTCTAAGAGCCCCAACTTTATAACATTATGTTTCTTGGTGGCTTGAAAAATATTTAGTATGTTTGTAAAAAAAAATTTTAAAACATGCTCGACCAAATGCTTGATTTGTCACTTTATGGTAAAGGTAGAAAAGCTAAACTAATGTTTTCATATCATTAATTTCTGCAGTCAGAATGCACAGTTTGCTGAGAAATATTCACTTTTGATCATTCACAAAATAAATATGACATGAATTAACTGACATAATTTAAGTACATATATTTTTGACACTTTTAGGATATTTTTGGAGTAAATAAAATGAATTTTTAGAACTTATGTGTGGAAATCACAACTTTCACAGGTGATTACCTTAAAAAATGGCAAATACTTGTGTACCAGCATTAGCACAATTGTAAGAAATGTATATTTGATTGTTTGTTTTTTTGCAGTTATTTGATGGATGTCAATAGTTTCTATGGTACAAGAACGCACATCGTCAGGCCCTTTTACCAGAAAATCCCTTCACTGATGAGATAATTCAGCATGTTCACTCACATACATACTCTCTCTCTCTCTCACGCGCACGCACGCACACTGTCTTGCACACACCTAAATGTACACTCTCTCCCTACACTCTCACACATTCTTACACTCTCACACACACAGTTCTCTTTCTCCTTCTCTCTCTCACACACACACACACACACTATTGTGAATTGTGGGGACATTACATAGGTTAAAATTGATTTTATACTGTACAAACTGTATTTTCTATTGCCCTAAACCCAACCCATACAGGAAATTATGTATAGTTTTACTTTCTGAAAATAAAAAAATAAAATTTAGTATGATTGAATGCCATAAATGATGGCCACATAATTTACCATCTGCTTGTAATATCTGTATAATACCGATGTTGTTACACACATACATGGGCACACACACACATACACTTTTTTACACACTTACCTACACTCATACTCTCTCTCTCTTTCACATACACACACACACACACACACACGCGCGCGCACACACACACACATGCACACACACACACGCACACACACACACACACACACACACACACACACAAACTCACACGCACGCACACACAGGTACAATCACAGTTTCTTACTCTCTCTCTCTTACATTATTCACTCTCACTCACACAAACACTAGACATAAATGTCTTTCACAATGTCTTTTGTTTTGAGAGACATATGGAGTGATTGTAAGACTGCATCAAGTGCAAAACTGGTGGAACATGTCAGTGTCAGATTTAGTTTTTCATTAACAAAAAAATGTTTTTTTTGACCAATAGTTTTAGTCTTAGTTTACAAAAAACAATCTTGCTGTGTATTATTGACCACAATCCATGCTTAACAATGCAACGTTCTCATAATGACTGAAATAAATGTCAGTGGCCCGCTAACCTTCGCTGGTAAATGACCGAGGCCTGTCTGATCAATTAGATCAATGTCCTCTGCTATAACCTGAGATTTATTTGTTGTGGCGAACAGATAAACAGTGACATTTCGCTTCAGTAACAGCTCCTCAGATAATTATATCTCATTTGATGGCTCCTCTTGTGACTGGTGTCAGCAAGAAAATTTTGGGAAAACGTTGAAATGCTCTTTAATGGCTGACAAATTTACAGAAGCATTTGTTTATTGTCTTCCTGGTGGTGTTTTCTCTCTAGTCAAGCGGGGATGGGTTTTTTTTGGTTTATTTTAGAACCCTCCCCCTTACCATATGGATGTCCCAGAATGCCAGATCTGTTTTCGACAACTGTGTGTCTGTTTTCCCAAGCAGTACTGTGTGTGAGTCTATGTATGAATTTATTTCTATCCATTGCTCTGCTCAAAAACCTAATGAGCTGCCTTACTGCAAACTGCCTACAACACCAGCTGCCTTCCAACCATCAGACAGCCTAATAATTGACTATATATATATATATATATATATATAGCATTGTAGCGTTGCATTTATGACATTTAGCTACATTTTCACAAGCTCTCATTTCTGTTATGAGAATGTTTTAATCTAAATTCATTAACTCATTTTCTTTTCGGCTTATTACCTTTATTAATCTGGGGTCGCCACAGCGGAATCAACCGCCAATTTATACAGCATTTGTTTTACGCAGCGGATGCCCATCCAGCTGTATAACACATAACTGGGAAACATCCATACACACTCATACACTACAGACAATTTAGCTTACCCAATTAACCTATACCACATGTTTTTGGACTTGTGGGGGAAACTGGAGCACCCAGAGGAAACCCACACGAACACGGGGAGAACATGCAAACTCCACACAGAAATGCCAACTGACCCAGCCGAGGCTTGAACCAGGAACCTTCTTGCTGTGAGGCGATTGTACTACCCACTGTGCCACCGTGCTGCCCTTTCGTAAATCAATACATGATTATTAATGCGCTGTAACAATATTTATTGGTTAACATAAAAGATTTGTGTAATTTAATTTGAATCTCGTCACTATCCTTAACTTTCTCTATCAATATTTAGTTATTAACATCCAAACTTTATGATGGTTATTTTATTTATTGCTATTATTGTCCTTAGTTTTATTACTGAATAGTTAATTAAATAAGTTAATTTAAGACTTTAAGGCCTAAACTATTGTTTTTGAAATTTGATTTGACTTTTAAGACGGTGGATGCACTGAACAACAACAACAACAACAACAACAACAACAATAGTAATACATACAATGTTACATACATACAATGTTACATACACACAGTGATTTTTTTTGTATCTTTGTTTACTTGTATTGTTTTTCTTTTTATTATTATTTTATTACTGAGAGTTTACTTGTCTGTAATTGTGTTGGGAATTTATATTAGTTTCATAATTTTGTTGATTTTGCCTTACTGGAAATTAAGTAATAAATGAAAAATAAAGTTGTTTTGCTTTTTTCACTGTTTAGAAAAATATTGTGACATTATATGATCCGAAAAAATATGAATCTTGTATTAATAAATATAGAAATAATACATCTTGCATACAATATTGCAATAGATCATGCTGTCAACAAGAACAACAGGGTTTTTTAACGGGTTTCACCAAGTCAAATTTAAGACATTTTAAGACCTTTTTAAGACCAATACGAATGAAATTTCGGACTTCCACGAGGCTAAATGTTAAGAATGTTTTCCAATGGTCCAGTTAAAACATTAAAAACAAATGTTATTGTAAAGAGGATAATTAAACCATATTAGTAAACAGAGTTAATAAATAATCTTTTGTTAAAACTTTTATTAAGATTGAATGTTGGTGATTAAACGGGTGTTGGCCCAGTTGGGCAGATTTACATGGACATAATAAAATTATGACCTGTTCAAAATGATTTAAGACCTACAACACAATATTTCAGTGAATTTAAGACTTTTTAAGACCTAAAATATTGTTTTTGAAATTTAAGACATTTAAAAGACCACGCAGATACCCTGAACAACAACAACAACAACAACAATAATAATAGTAATAACAACAACAACAATAACAATAATAATAATAATAATAATAATAATAATAATAATAATAATAATAATAAGTGAACAATAAATAAATAAATAAATAAAATGGTGTACTATTATTATCATCAATATTTATTTATTTATTTATTTTCTTTTTTTTTTCATAGAATTCTGGACTAAAACATGAACCTAGATACACCTGTACAGACTCCATCAGATTGACCTGGCTTTATTAAATTTTACAACAGTGCCAGTATATGCGATTGGACAGTTTCTGGCAGTATTTTGTTGTTGTTGTTTTGGATGGGAATTTGATACTTTTCAATAACTTGCAGCGTAAGTGGAGATGAACAAATCCTCAGAGATGTTTGCTTGACCTTTGAGGCCACGTGCGGGCAACTTTGCTGCGCTACTTCAACAAACACCTTAACCCACTGGATTCAGAGATTCTGGGAGTGCAACAACCTCTCATCATCCTACTGACACATTTGAGGTCCATGCAGCAAACAATGTAGACTTTGGCTGTTGTTTAAGGTCAGAGAGAGAGAGAGAGAGAGAGAGAGAGAGGTATGAGCGAAGACAGGCTGCATGCTTGTTTTGTTCTACCGAGTGTTCTGGTTTTCTCTCTGGCTGAGTGAGAGGATGGTGATGAATGTAAGGGGTGCTACTCTCTGTGTTTGTGTGTGCATGTGTGTGTTTGCTGACACTGGCACTCTATAGCTGTGTGTGTATGTGCTGCCAAACAGTCTGTCTGCATTTAGGGCCAGCAATTGTGAAAGGAAACTCTGCATGGCGCCTCCTGTTGGTGTCATCTGAGCATGATGTGCGTCATCCTCACTTTCCTTCATTTCACAGCAGGCCAATTTTTTGTTCTCGTTGACCGTCGTGAACAAAACCTGACTGAACACAAATTATGCAGATACTTGCAAATTATTCAGTGACTAAAAGCGAGAACAATGGCAGAAGCTTAGAGAGGAAGTTTAGGAGAAGTTGTGAATTATGAAAGGCCTGCTGTTCTCAGGTTAGTTTCGCGATGCACAACAAATGTCCACAAAAATGTGGCAGTAATCACTACAAGTACTGGGCACATGTAGGTTTTTATCTGTATGCCAAAATTATACTTTTAAATGGGCCTTTTTCAATAAAAAGCCATTTGTTAACCTACAAATGAATATAAAAGCAGTATATACAAAACGTGAGAAAGGTTGCGGTTTGGTTACCTCCTTTTATATATATATTTTATGATATCTCCAAATCTCAGGTAGTTCTACTTCAAGTGCTCCAGAATCTTGCAACCAAAGTTGTCTTTCTTTTTGTAAATATGACTACATCATGACCATTCTACTTGCCCTCCACTGGCTCCCAGTTCATTTCAGGATTGAGTTTCAAATTATTTTATTTGTGTTCAAATATTTACACAATCTGGCTCCAACATTACTGACATTATGGATCCTTATAGCCTTCCTAAGTATAAGATCTTGCAATTTTAATGCACTGATAATTCCTTATTCAAAGCTGAAATGATCCCAGCAACTTTTGGTGTTGGGTCATCAATCGGTTGTGGAATGATTTGTCTATACAACTTTAAATGTATACATTTTAGCAAGTATTGATCTCTTGGTTTTTTCATCTCATTTTCATCTGCCCATGCCATATTGAGCAGACTACACTTGTTTCTATTTCTGGAATTGTATTTTTGGAATTTTATTGTTTTTATTTTCGCGTCATGTCCAGCACTTCTCAGCTGTTTTGAAAGTGTTTTACACGCACGCACGCACGCACGCACGCACGCACGCATGCACGCACACAGTCTTTTTGGGTGAGAATGTAGTTGTTTAGATTCCTTTACATTTATAAGGATAGTGTCTGTTTTAAAATATTTATAATTTTGGAGTTACAGTGTGTGGACATCCATCAGCCTGTTATACCGAGCAGAGCAAAGACAGTTGATGTTTCATCACAAAATAGATACAACGACCACAAATGAAGCCCTTAGAGGAGAAAACTCTGAACTCAAAACGTGAATTCAAACTACAGCTTATCAAATCATTATTAAACAGGTAAGTGACTTTCTAAGTCCACCTCGCTTTTTTGGATGTTTTAGTGCTGCATTTATACTGTACATTTGTACTGTAGTGCCCTCCAGAAACTTGCGTTCTGTGAATGAACGTTGCCTCGTGGTTCCATCCCTAAGAGGGAAGAAATCACTTTCCCGAACTCTCGCATTCAATCTGCCCAGTTGGTGGAAAGAACTCCCTAGCTACATCAGAACAGCAGAGCCACTTGTTTTTAGAAACGACTAAAAACTCAACTATTTAGTCTCCACTTTCCCTCCTAATCTGTAACTGCCTCTCTGGCTATACTACTAACTGTACTCTCTCTCTCAAAAAACAAAACAAAACAAAAAAAAAACCCACATTACTAATGCTTTGCTTCTTAGACTTTACACACCTGAAACTTGTCTATAGCACTTGTTCACTGCTGCTCTTATAGTTGTGTAAATTGCTTCCTTGTCCTCATTTGTAAGTCGCTTTGGATAAAAGCGTCTGCTAAATGACTAAATGTAAATGTAGTCTGGTAGTGTTTGCTTTGGCTTCTTTGGGGTTAATTATTGTGACATCCCAACAACAAAAGAGAAATACTGGGAAATATATCTACACTGATGGCATTTTATGCCGTTTAGCCTTATAATCCTAAAATGTAAGCAAAATAACCGGTTTTGTCATCATTTTAGACATTACACTAGAAAATAATTTTAACACTAGCTCTAAAGTGACGTTAGTGAATTAGTAAAGGTTTCTGCTGTTCTGACGTCAGCTGCAGATGTGAATAAATGTTGGGAGAAAGCAGTTCCTCTTACAAAAGGATTTTGAGACTCTTGGTGTTTGACTTTTTATACACACGATTATGCCGTCAAACTGCTGTATAAATGGAATATCACACTCGTAGCAGTGCAATATGGCTGTATATCATCACTGGTAGGACACTAAGGCACTCTGCCTGCGGCCTCAAACTTGAGTCATTAAAAATGTGTTCTTAAAACTATTATGTTTAGAAATGTGTTGAAAAAAAATCTTCTTTTCATTGAACAGAAATTGGGGAAAAATTTACAGGGGGGCTAATAATTTAGGAGGGCTAATATTTCTGACTTCAACTTTTTATATATATGCACACACACTGAAATTACAGTTCCAGACAGTTTATTAATAAAACAGTGCAGAATTTGGACAAGTCAGGTCTTCTTGAAGCTCAATCCCTGCCTTGGGTAACCATAAAAATGTAGCCTCGGGTGAACTAATCAAATATTCCGAAACAACCCTTTTGAATGTGCAAGATATAAGTCGCCAACCTGACACTTCCCAATGAGACCGTTACGCACAATAATAGCAGATCCTCCCAGAGACTCCAGCCTTTGTATACTGTTCTTGGTTTCTCCCCCCCGCTTCACCCCAGTTTCAATTCATTTTGGCAGCGCACCACTATGCCAGCCCTGTGATGTAATGTGGTTATTTCCAGAGTGCTGTGGGTCATGCGTGAAATGCAAGTAGGAAGCCACAGAAGCTTTATCCTCCCAAACCTCAACTGACTCTCATCCACGCAGAGGCTGTTATAGGCTGCGAGCCCAGCATTAGGCATCTCCGACGGGGCTCTACCATTTGCATCAGCATCACGGTGAGTTGGGAGAAAAGAGCTTTGGCGAGGTGATCTGAAATGACAGTTGGGAAGCCAAATT
This sequence comes from Danio aesculapii, assembly GCF_903798145.1. Taxonomy (NCBI): domain Eukaryota; kingdom Metazoa; phylum Chordata; class Actinopteri; order Cypriniformes; family Danionidae; genus Danio; species Danio aesculapii. The sequence goes on along the minus strand of NC_079448.1, from coordinate 40,120,822 downwards.
GATTTTCTATCTCTTTGATTAATTTATCTTCCCCCTTGTTGTGCACGGGGAAATTGCTGAATGGCATTCCGCAAGATTAAAACCGCAAACCATACTTTTCATAATCTGACAGATAATTGGCATGGGGGTTGGCTTCTAGATGATTGCCCCATTACGGGATTTCTTTGGAGACCCAGATGCATGTGCATTGAGAATGAGCACGTATACTGTACTGTATGCATATACACCAACACATGATCAAAAAGCCATGACGTCACATACAGTACAGTCCCGTATCAATTTTAAAACACTCACACTTGCATATAAAGTTCTATATGGTACGGTCCTTCCTATATCTGTGACACTTTCTCGTTCCCTGCGGTCTGCTGATACTCTCACCCTTCAACAGCCACCCTGTAGACTAAAATCAATGGGGGAGAGAGCCCTCTCTGTTGCTGCACTTAGGTTATGGAATTCTCTCCCTCATTCTGTGAGAAATGCTTCCACACTAGCTAGTTTTAAGAAGATGCTAAATATTCATCTTTTTAAGACTGCATTTTTACATTCTTGATTATTCTGTTTATATTTTAGAACTTTTTTTATGTATTGTGTTTTATTGCATGTTTGATTTCTCTGTTGTTGTAGCCCTTTGGGTCTTAGAAAAGTGCATTATACATTAAATGTGTTATTATTATTATTATTATTAATATTATTATTATTATTATCCATCTAGACCAGCGGTTCTCAATCCTGGTTCTTGTGCTCTGCTTATTTTGCATGTCTCTTTTAAATTATACAACCAGCTCATTAGAAGAGCTCCAAGAAAGAACTGTATTGAGATCAACATGTTTCCTACAGCATATAGTGCTCACTGCTCGTCACCCTGCTTTGGAAATATAAATAAAATATAAACTAGGTAATAATAAAAAAATAAAAACATTGCACGAAAAACATTGTGCAGTCATGAAGCATGCTTCGGACAGGTGAGTGGGCTTGATAAACCACCTGTAGAAACACACTCTACCAGTTTGTCCAGTGGCTTGCTGCATACGTTGGTGGACTTGAGACACAGAGAGGAGTTGACTTCGATGATGGGGTTTGAAAAAGCAGGCAAGACAAAAACAAAAGCCAAAAAAATAAAATATACAAGTAAATAACATGGTAAGACTGTGGTATAATCTGAAAGCATGGCAAAAATCAGGAGGCTTTTCTTGGGTGGGCGGGTTAATCAGTGCTTTTGAAAACACTATTGGTTGAGTTTAGGGAAGTCGATTGGTCATTTATTCAGTTAGCCAGTCAGTCAGTCAGTCGACAGCAGCTTCTGGTAGATTTTCGTGAGAACAGCAGGCGTGGATGAGAAATCTGAGGTTTCAAAAAGCGCTTGTGATGTATTTGGTGCTCTAGAAATGTAAATAGGGGTACGTTTTCAGAATGAGCCTGGGTTGCTCATTTAGCACAGTGTTTCCCAAGTCTGTTCCTGAAGGCACACCAACAGTACACATTTCCAGAATCTCTCTAATTCAGGGGTGCCCAAACTCGATCCTGGAAGGCCGGTGTCCCGCAAAATTTTAGTTCCAATTCCAATCAGATACACCTGGGCAAGATAATCAAGCTCGTACTTAGCTTTCTAGAAACATCCAGGTGTGTTGAGGCACGTTGAAGCTAAAATCTGCAGGACAACGGCCCTCCAGGACAGAGTTTGGACACCCCTTCCTTAATCAAAAACACCTAAATTAACTCAACAGAACATTAGAAAAGACTCCAAATCCTGAAATGAAAGGATCTGGAGACATCCAAAATGTGTACTGATGGTGTGCCTCCAGGAACAGGGTTGGGAAACACTGCTCTAGCACTAAATTCTCTCAGTATAAGCACATCCTTTGTATAATTAGCACCTCTTGTGCATAATGCCTCTTCTTGTTGAATCATTGAATTCCTCCTCAAGTGTAAGTCGCTTTGGACAAAAGTGTGCTAAATGACTAAATGTGAATGTAAATGTAAATCAGCTGAAGTTGTTTACTTCTTTCAAAAACAAAGAAGCAAACAAACAAAATATTTGTGCTACTGTACATTACTGTTTGCAGCATTTTCAGTTATTACTGCAGAGTGAAGGGTTAGTTAACCTTAATTATGTGATTAGCATACAAGTCACATCTTGCGCATGCTAACCTTTGAACAGCACACGCTTTCAAACTGGAATTATGGCAGAATAGTATGTGATTTCCTCTTCGCAGGGCACTTGCAGCCAAATGTAACAAATCTCTGAATCTCGGTAAGAGAACCATACAATATGTGCATAGCAGGAGTTCTGCAGGGGCAAGGACTGAGAACCACTGGTTTAGACTTATGGCGATATTCAATTATTCCATATATTGTGATAATGAACATGCATATTGATATTGTGAGCACGTCAAAATACATAATACAGTTATGTATTCATATTTTTTTTTTCAAAGAATAGCTATACTTAAATTGATGTATTTGCAGTGGTTGTTCATCACAGCACCAAATTGTTAAAACATTTAAATTTTCAGAGGTTTAAACTGGCCAATGACATTGAATATAGACCCTTTCATAAGTCTGTTATGACACATTTCACGGTCATCTGCATCTTAAATATTTTAGTTTTTTTAATATTTAGATAAAAATTATATATTTATATGTATTTATCTAGGTATTATATCATCCTTACATCAAATAATAAAAAAATACAAATAAAATAAAAAATAATTACCGCTTATGCGAGGCATTTGTTATGCAGCATCTATGACAGTAAATGTGATGCTGTTCTCTCTTCTGGCTACTATTATCAGTCTCACACAGTTTTTTTTTTCTTTTTATTGAAAGTCTTGATAACACCATTGTGGAATTTTTATTTTGTTATTTCAGCAAATAGGACTGTAAAAAAAAAAAACATATTTGTTGTACTCTTCCATTCACAGTGCTCAAATACTACCCAACTGACGACTTGTGAAAAGGGTCCGTTGACTAATTACGGGTCTCTTGTTCATTATCTCTGTACATTAAGGTTTTATTTGTTTATCAGTTAATTAAAGAAGAGTCAATGTAATTACAACTAATAAAGCATTTATTAATAGTAGGTGAGGTTAATTTCTTAGTTAATGTCTAATAACGCATTACAATCAAAAATCATAATTGCTTTATTAAATGGAGGTAAAAATAAAATTCATTTGTATTTTTTACTGTAATGTAGCTATTTCTCAAAGTTGATATGAATGCATTACCTAATGTTTACTAATGAGTCTTTATCAGAGATGGGAACTAAAGTACAAATGCTTCACTACTGTACTCAAGTAGATGTTTCTGGTGTCAGTACTTTACTCCACTATTTATTTTTCTGACAACTTTTTAATTTTACCCCTTACATTTTTACACAAATATCAGTACTTATATTTTTAAACCACGGTCGCTACTTTCGTTTTCGTGTGTTCGGTGGCGTGATCTGTTTTATTTCTTGTCACTGTACAATTTGAACACCTTTTTATGCAATCGAATCTTGCTGCAGTGCACGGCTTTTTCAATCAAGGCTATCAAGCACTGTACGTTGTCTAGTTTATGAAAATTACAATGAGAAAGTGCTTATATGACTACACAGATGAGAAAGTGGGAGTTGGCAAAATTAACATGACTGATGTTGCCCTGTTTAAAGTGTAAAATGACACATTTTGCTCGATCAGATCACAGGTACAAAGAGATACATTCCATTTCAAAATATGCCGCTTAAATGTAAGTCTTTTATCCACTTCCGATCATGCTGCACGGGTTATCTCTGGTCTTTCAATCTAATACCGCAAAAAATTGTACTAAAACAATCAAATACTTTATAAAAACTTTATGCATTGACACTTATTTCCTTTATTTCCGATATTCCTAATACATAATTTAATTTATTTATTTAAGTTAATTTATATTAACGTATGAATAGGATGTGAGGTCTAGTTACCTACCCATCTCACTCACTATCCTTCAGCTTAGTCCCTGATTGAACCACTAACTATTCAGGCATATGTTTTACACAGCAGATGCCCTTCCAGCCACAATCCAGTACTGAAAAACTCCCATGCACTCTCACATTCACACACACTCATACACTACGGCCAATTTAGTTACATATTCACCTATACCACATGTCTGTAGGTGAAACTGGATAGTTACCTACCTAGTGAAACTAAAACATATAGTAGTAATTGGTACTTTTTACTTAAGTACATGATTGAGGTCATACTTCTTTACTTTTACTTGAGTACAAAAGTCTAATCAGTTCTTCAACTCTTTTTTTTTTTTTCATCTTTACTTCTACTTGAGTAAAGGATGTGTGCACTTTGCCATCTCTGGTCTTTAAAATGTTACATATTGTACATATTTTTGCAATTTAATTTGTTTAAAACCTTTATTTTCTCTGAACACGTCTTCAATAAAACAATACACTAAATATCTTTTTAATATTTCTGTTTTTTTCTTCTTTTTTTTGGAGATTAGAACAATATTGTGATAATGCCATTTATCATGATAAAACATTCATTCATTTATTCATTCATATTCCTTTGGCTTGATCTCTAATTTATCAGAGGTCGCCACACCGAACTATCAACTATTCAAGCATATGTTTAATGCAGTGGATGCCCTTCCAGCCATATACCAGTATTGGGAAACACCCATACACACTCATTCACACAAACAACCTCATACACTACGGCCAATTCAGGTTGCCCAATTCATAGCGCATGTCTTTGGACTGTGGGGGAAACCGGATCACCCATCCGGGAACATGGGGAGAACATGCAAACTCAACACAGAAATGCCAACTGGCCCAGACGAGACTCGAACCAGTGACCTTCTTGCTGTGAGACGACAGTGCTAACCACTGAGCCACTGTGTCGCCCCATGATACATTTAGCAATTGATACCAACAAGAATATCTGATACCGGCAGAAGCCTACATCTGTGTAAAAACCCAATTAACTAATTCGTGCTCTTATTAAATTTGCATTAGGATCGTCTGGCAAGCAGATGTTTTAATTGAATTGGTCAGGATTTGGGAGGACTCTTTTGGAAGAAAGTTTTGACAGCCAAGACTGATTTACGACACTGCATGTAATCGGATGAGAGAGAAAGAGAGAGAGAGAGAGAGAGAGAGAGAGAGAGAGAGAGAGAGAGAGAGAGAGAGAGAGAGAGAGAGAGAGAGGAAGCCACAGCTTGGATGTGAGTGGCTGCTTTCAGTAATCCCTGATCAATAGCACAATAAAGACGTGTGCATTAATATGCGTATATGCCATCTTTTCATGCTGCTGCGCTAACAGAGATGAGAGGAGAGGTGGTATTTCACTAATGGATGAATTGCTCATCTATCTCCCTGAGGGTTGGTGACATTTGGGCAATGCCAGTAACAGACAAAGACAATACCATTCCATTAATTCCGGACTCCATTATTTGTCTCGGGGAAGACCATATCAGACAAAGGATGTCCATCTCGGGGAAACAAATGAAACAGATGGGAGCAATTATCAAATAAATACAGTAATTAAGTCAGATTGGCGGGAAATAAATACATTAATTTAATTGTGAAAGAAAGAAAGAAAGAAAGAAAGAAAGAAAGAAAGAAAGAAAGAAAGAAAGAAAGAAAGAAAGAAAGAAAGAAAGAAAGAAAAAGAAAGAAAGAAAGAAAGAAAGAAAGAAAGAAAGAAAGAAAGAAAGTTATTTTTGATTGTTATTAATTAAAGTTCTCGTACTGAAAAAAAATCTCAGTTTAGTCTCTGTGTTAAAGTAAATCATGGTAAATTTATGTGAACTTCAATTATACCTAATATTTTAAAAAGTTCTGTTATTAACTATTTCAGATGATTTCTAGTATAGGCTTTATCAAATTTAAGCACATTTAAACTAGAACATTAATAAATAATACGTCAATTTACAACATTACATTTTCAGATACAATGTTACAATACAAGTTAACTATATTATTTATTTTCATTTAACACTTCTAAGATATCATTTATAACTCTCTTTTCATAATTTTTCAATGTAATTACGAAAATTTGTAATGTAACAGGTGGTATTATTTACTGACATTTTCAGAATATACCCAGCAGGCACACAAGTTCATAAGACGTTAATATTAGGTTAAATTTTGGTTGTGAATCAGGTGGCAAAAATTTAATGTCTAGCCAGCGACTAAGGACAACAATATTTTGACGTCCAATAATGACATCAAATGATGTTGATACTTGGTTGATTTTAGGTTGTGTTTGATTGACTAAAATCCAACGTAGAGCTAACATCCTAAACCAATGTCATATAGTCTCCAATTCTATTTGAGAGTCAGTTGCATTGTGCCATGGCACATTTGCTATTTATTTGGCTGACTTTAAGAGGAAAAACTTAACGCTTCACTAGCGAGAAAACCATCTGCAGTGCAAGGATAAAGACCGAGCATCCTCCATTCGGCCTCTTTCTCTTTACTTTACTCTTACTCTTTACTCCTTTACTTTCAGGAAGTAAAGAAACATCACTTTACTGAAGACATCCATTAACCTATATATTTAATTTTGTTTGTTAAGCGCAAAGATTTGTTTCAAAACTATTTCTAGAGTCAGTTCTAATTTCCAGCAAACAAATAAATGAACAGTTATGTCCAAACACACTATTCTTATATAATAAAGTCCTATTCATATGCCCCATATGTTGATACATCTCCAAAACCTGACAAGAGGACAAATCAATATATATATATATATATATATATATATATATATATATATATATATATATATATATATATATATATATATATATATATATATATATATATATATATATATATATATATGCATATAATAAATATTACTGGTATTTTAACATTAACTAATGCAAACTGTCATGAATAAACTGAAAAAAGCCCCCCAACATGAAGGCATGGAGTTTTTTTTTTATTATTATATATGTAACAAATATATATATATATTTTTTCACATTTAAAATTCTGTAATATTTTTCATATCTAAAAATAATTGTGTATTTATGTACATCCTGTGTGTATTAAGCAATGTGTAAGCGTTTGGGCCTGCATAGGCGCAAAACTAACTTGCTCTGCATTGGACTTTAGACCAGCTTTCAGTTGGTCAATGGCAGTCTATTTCAGTTCCTCAAAATAGCAATGTGCCAACAATGCGCCTTAACACACCTCCTTTTAGTCCTTCTGACGTCAACACGATTTTCATTTCGAAACAAAATGCAACATCCCCACAACGTTGGGGTACAACGTCAATCTGGTGTCATTTTGATTACTAGAATTAGATTAAGAGTAAAAAAAATTAGTAACACTTTATTTTGATGGTCCAGTTGGTATTAGTAGACTGTCTGCTTAATATCTGGTGATTCTGCTCCTTCAAGTGACATTTAACTGACTATAAGAAAGTTTGCAAGTGCATGTCAACTTACACTAACCCTATGAACCTAACCCCAACCTAACAGCCTAGTTATAATCTAATGAGAATTAGTTGGCGAATTAGTTGCAGAAGCAATGTAATTTAAATTCAACAAACAGACCATCAAAATAAAGTGAAAATGTTTTATATTGTCTGTGTTGCTGAAGTACATTATGATAAATTTATGATGACCTTTATTTATACTTAATCTTTTAAAATGTTCTGTTCTAAACTACTTCAGATTATTTCTAATATAGGCTTCATCAAGTTTAAGCACATATAAACTAGAATATTAATGAATAATACATCAATCAACATCACATTTACATATACAATATAATATAAGGGGGTGGGGGATTTTACATATATTATTTATTTTCATTTTACACTCCTGAGATTCATAATCGCTTTTCATATTTTTACAACGCAATTTTAACTAAAATATGTAATGCAATAGATAATATTATTAACTGTCATTTTCAGAATTTAATTTGCATTCATTTACCCAAAGAAAGAAAGAAAGAAAGAAAGAAAGAAAGAAAGAAAGAAAGAAAGAAAGCCTTTTTTTATAAACGGTTGCAGCAATGCACCATGTGTTCTTCCACCCCATAAGGCGCAATGCAATATTTAAAACTCTCTATTCAGTGCCAAGCCTGTTGTGAATTTTAAAACGCACTACTACAATAATAATCTTCCATTTTGTAAACAACAACAACAAAGACGGCAGCCGGAATGCAATATGTAATATCACCTTAAATAAGAATGTGATAATCTGCTCCCTCAACGGTTTGTGTACGTACGCTTTCTTTGGTTGTTCTTTTAATGTTCAGACATTCTGAATGGGAATATTGCTCCTTTATGCACAATAAATATTGATTCACTGCTCATAAATAACAAAACGTGCTGCCCAGTCTGAGACGCAGAGAATAAATCCTGGATCACTGTGTTTTACAGTAGGCCTATATATGCTAAAATCCTTCTGTGCTTACCAACTGATAAGCAGGAGAATTTCACGTGCATGATTTATATCGTAAAGCATGACTACACACACATTTATGGCCCACAACACGCAACCAGGGATGGTTTGCTCCACCTGTGGGGTTCCATAAACTAAATATGTTTGTCTCCAAGGTTATGATGTCACAAATTGCACTCATTACACTTGTTTACATAGTGTAACAGGCTATTTTGTCAGTAACCATCTGCAGCCATTTGTTTCCAGCAAGAGTGTCATCAGAAATCCCGTGTTTGTCCCATGTCCTCTTCTCGTTGTGGTACAGCCAAACAGCCATTCTCCACTAACTCGCCTCCAAGCAGCCTCGGGCTAGCAATGGAGAAGAGCTTAGCTGTTCAAAGGCAAAACAAAGTGAGAGTCGGCCTGGCTGTCGTTAGTTATCCTCCACGACTGCCTCGGGTGACTGCCGTACTTCTGAACCCCCTTGTAATTTTTACTTGGCCTTCTTTGTCTGGGAGTTTGTCCCGCACGAGGTGAGAGCCAATGAGGCATGTCCACGGTGATGGATTTCCAGCCGTGGTTCTAAAGGGGCCGATGTCACACATTATCTCCAGGCCCAGAGAGTGGGGGACAGGGAGAGATGCTGCATGGGGAGAGACGCTGACATGGGGCTTCAGACATGAACAACAAGCCAAAAGAGAGCCACAACAATGGTGAGATGGAAAAATACACTGTAAAACAGTATCTGTTATTTAACAGTTTCAGTATTTTGTGATTCACAAATGTTTTCTGTTTATTTATAGATCTGAACTGCATTATAGGACCTTGATCTCTGCTTTGTCCACTTTTGATGTAAAGAAATCAACTCTACATATGACTTTTATTGACATTTTTAGTTTGAAATTAAGGCTGGGCGATAAAATTGGTACTGTTATTTATTGACCGAACACCATTGTCAATAGCGATAAAAAAAAAGTTTGGTATGAAGTTTCGTTATGACACGCTAGTTATATTAAAATGTGGCTGCTGAGCACGCACCTTGGAAGCAATGCCAATAAGCTTAGGGTGTATGTTTGTTCTTTTCCAATGGAGGTGCGCAACATGTAGTGCAAGTTGTGCGTGCACATTTTCCAAGCACACCTAGTTGAAAAATTACTGAACTTTTCCGAATGTCGAATTCCACAAGCGCAATGCAATTAATTTAAGTATAACTAATCAATCTGCTTCACACTTTGTATGGAATATACACATAGTAATAACGGTAGACTAATTACCTTTGACAAACACAGCACATTCAACACTGCAGTGCTCATCCTCTGAGAAAACGCTTGATGGTCGCCTAGTTATGAGAGACGGCAGGGGAGCGCGAGCAGTGCATTAAAAAAAAAAGGTGAATGAAACCACGTCACTTCAGGTCAGAATAACAACACACATACAAATGAGTGCCGTATAGCAGCAGTGAAGAGACTGTAAATTAAAGAAAATGATTTAAGGAAGTCACTGGAGTGGCTTTTTATTTATTAATTTATAATTATTCATTCATTCATTGTGTTTTCGGCTTAGTCCCTTTATTAATCAAGGTCGCCACAGCGGAGTGAACCGCCAACTTATCCAGAGTATGTTTTACGCAGCGGATGCCCTTCCAGCCGCAACCCAACACCAGGAAACACACATACACTCACACCAGCCGGGGCTTGAACCAGTGACTTTTTGGCTGTGAGGCGATCGTGCTACCCACATGCGCCACCATGTTTTTCGCCACCATCATACTATTATTTATTAAGTCTGTAAAATAACAGAAATTATACTGGAAGTTTATTAGAAGTTTTTTTTTTTGTAGCATAATTTACAACACTTATGCAGACAATAAATCACTTTAAACTATAAAAAATGTCAATAGACATCACGTTTGATGATGATTGGTGAACCTAGTGAACTGAACAGACCTTTTATTCCCGGTTGCTTTGCACTCTTCCTGTCTTGTTGGTATGATTATACACGTGACTACCGGGACATGTTAATGCGCGCAGCTGTCGATCAAAATTGGTGGCCGGGGGGACCGCACTCCTACGTAAAGTTGTGGTCGATCTGAAAACCGCTCCAATTGGTCCACTGTATTTATGTTGTTAAATTTGAAAAAAAATGGACTGGGTGTGTTTATTTCACCTCAATATGACAGTTTATACACTATACTTACACACATTTCTGTCCAAACAGCTTGTAAAGTATATTTTTCACCATAGGTGCCCTTTAAGCGCTCCAGTGATGACTCGCACCAGGACTGGGGGAATCCTTTGTCTCGTCACTGCACTTTGTCTTTCTGTGTGACTTGTGTGACCTGTTCTCTGGGTCGCTTCGTTATTTTGAGTTGTTCACCTATTCTGAACGTCCAAACTAAAACTGTTTAAATCTACTAAAAGGGAAGTGAAAGTAAAGTGCGTCATGTGACTTACGTCTTACATACAAGTAGCTGATTCTGTAAATTTACTTTGGGTGACTTACATATTCTTATTTTTCTTTCTTATCTTTATTTGTAAATAAAGCGAATAACTTTTTGCCACGTCCGTTGTTTATGTCGATTCATAGCAGCTGAACGTCTCAGAGGAATTTAAAAAGATATTGGGTTGTCATATGGCAACGGGGTGGCTTAGTAGGTACTGTTGTCGCCTTACAGCAGGAACGTCGCTGGTTTGAGCCTCGGCTGGGTCAGTTAACATTTCTGTGTGGAGTTTGCATGTTCTCCCCGCTTTAGCGTGGGTTTCCTCCGGGTGCTCCGGTTTCTCCCACAGTCCAAAGACATGCAGTACAGGTGAATTGGGTAAGCTAAATTGTCCATTGTGTATGAGTGTGAATGAGTGTGTATGGATGTTTCCCAGAGATGGGTTGCAGCTGGACAGGCATATGCTGCGTAAAACATATACTGGACAGGTTGGCGGTTCATTCCGCTGTGGCGACCCCAGATTAATAAAGGGACTAAGCTGAAAAGAAAATAAATGAATGAATGGGTTGTCATAATTATGTTTAGCTCTTCTTATCCTCCGAGCCACATAGGGCGTAACAAGAAAATACAATAAGAATAAAACTAAACACATAATGAGAGCATTCAGTGTCATCATTACTTAGGCGTAAAGCATACATACATACACACCTATACATGGTACAAGATCACTTCATTAGTTGCCTTTTTAAATGCTTCTGTTAAATCATAATTTGAAAGCAATATCTGTTTTTCATCTCTTTATTTTACAGTAATTATTGATAATATATATATATATATATATATATTCTTTCTTTAATAATTGGGTGCCAAATTTTTTGTCCACGTCTGTATGTATATATACTGTACAGACACACACACACTCAAATGTACAGTTGTGATGATTTGTGGTGATTTCCCATACCCTATCCCTAAACCCAACCTTTACAGGTAACAAAAAAATCAAACTATTAAATATAAAATAAACAAAAAACTTAATTCTGAATTATTCATGAGCTATTTTCCTCATGGGTACTCACAAAATGTCCTCACAAGGTCAAAATGTATTGTTTTTTTGCTATACTTATGGAGACACTTGGGCCCAACAACTTAAGGAACACAAAGTACACATGCAGACACACTAAAAATAGTGTAAAGATGTATAGATGTATTGTGTAGAAGCAACAGTGTTTTTTCCCCAATAATTAATTAAATAAATGACGCTATACAGCCATCAGGGTATGATTATGTTCACCCTAACACTTTAATACATTCAACATTAATTATGTCCAGGTATAATTCATTCACATTGCGTGTAGGAATTTGTGGTGATTAGACATGGGGCTTAATAGAAAAAAAGCATAATAAAGCTGCTAGGCTTCTTTAAAAAAATATGTATTAACATAAACTAAGCATAAATGTGAGAATTTCTAAAAGGAAATATTACTTTAGTTATAGTTAAGCATTTATAATTATGGACAACGTTTTAGGGATTAGATTAGATTGCACTCAGGTAATTGTTTTCATATAGATTACACTATATTTTATTGATGGATGGATGAATGGATGAAAAGATGGAGGGATGGATGGATAAGGGAGGGCGGGATGGATGGATGGACGGATGGATGAAAGTACTTTATAGATAGTAAGATATAATGATCGATAGGCAGATGGATGGATGGAGGGAGGGATGGATGGAATTACTTTCTAGATAGTACGATATAATGATCAATAGGTGGATGGTTGGATGGATTGATGAAAATACTTTCTAGATTGTATGATATAATGATTGATAGGTGAATGGTTGGATGGATTGATGAAAATACTTTCTAGATTGTATGATATAATGATTGATAGGTGGACGGATGGTTGGATGGATGGTTGGATGGATTGATGAAAATACTTTATAGATTGTATGATATAATGATTGATAGGTGAATGGTTGGATGGATTGATGAAAATACTTTCTAGATTGTATGATATAATGATTGATAGGTGGACGGATGGTTGGATGGATGGATGGATGGATGGATGAAAATACTTTCTAGATTGTATGATATAATGATTGATAGGTGAATGGTTGTACAGATTGATGAAAATACTTTATAGATTGTATGATATAATGATTGATAGGTGAATGGTTGGATGGATTGATGAAAATACTTTCTAGATTGTATGATATAATGATTGATAGGTGGACGGATGGTTGGATGGATGGATGGATGGATGGATGAAAATACTTTCTAGATTGTATGATATAATGATTGATAGGTGGACGGACGGTTGGATGGATGGATATCCAATATTAGATATACAATATAATGATCGATGGGCAGATGGATGAATGGATAGATAGATGGATGGATGGAAATACTTTCTATATAGTACAATATAATGATCGATAGGCAGAAGGATGGATGGATGGATGGCTTTATACAGGTCAGTTTGTCCTGCATCTCAATTCCCATTTAAAAAATATAAAGTTTAAAAATATATAATTATATTCCTTCAGTGTGTAATGTATCTGATTGTGCATGTATGAGAACTGTCAGTTTAAATCAGTCTCCCAACCAAACTGTCAACCAAACTGTCAGAATGCGATATTTTTTTAATTGAGGGAGTAATAGCAACACAATAAAATAGTGAACGTTCCATTTTCCTTCTCTCTCTCTCTCTCTCTCTCTCTTTAATGACTTAATAAATTATTATGATAATATTCCGAAGCTAATTCTAAAATCTTCAAATGTGAATACTGTGTGATATGACAACAATTCAGTTTGCAACTCGTCTTATGTGAATGATCAAAATGTCCATTATAGCCTAGTGGTTGTATAATTCTGGTAGTTTCAGTGTTAACCCATTTAAGCCGGCCGTCAACTGTAGTTGCCTATTATTTGTGATTATATTCTAGAGTCCATTTTATTTATTCATGACAGGTCTAATCCAGCCAAGATGCCTGCACAATAACACAATAAGCAAAATGTTATCCCAAAACGTCAAGATAGCAATTTTCTGTCAATATCCTATATGTGAAAATTGTGCAGTTTTCAGCAAAATTACATATTTACAACACTGGAATATTTCAAAGAGTTATTGAAAATGACATGAAAAAATTCAGATATTTTCTCTCAGAATGCACAAATTATGACTACAACAAAAAGACTTAAAAAAATAAAAATAAATCAATAAAATCTCTGTGAAGAAAGAAGCCAGACTGCTCGGATTTAAATAAGTGTTGCACATTCTCAGAGAACACAGGAAGATCCTTTTCTGTGAAGGTCAAGACTTGCCTGAATACTAGTCTAGACGAGTGACTCTTAGGATAAAAGGGATCTTCTCATCCTTTGATGTGAATGCAGAGACCTTCCTGCGCATCCTATGCTTTTTTTCTTCTTCTTTCTTCCCTACTAAACTAGAACAGTTCTGTTACTTTTACGTATTTCTCAATCCTGGAAACACATTGGCTTGATCCTGTCAGCACCTAACCAGTACCTTCGAAAGCCTCTTTTTTTTCTCTCTCTCTCATATATATATATATATATATATAGCAATGATATCATAAAGTATACGTTCAATGGAAATGTGTAATGGTGATTGTCAGATGTTGTTTTACATGCAAACAAATATATTCAAATGAGATTTCACATCCACACTGATATTATTCATTATAGATTTGGTCTAATTAATTTGTAATAACATGGTAAAAACGGATACATATCCCCTCACTTTCAATATTATATTAATATGTTGCTTCTATTACTACTACTAGTTATTACTGCTTGAAACAAGTCCATGTCTAAAAGACTATACACTCACTAGCCACTTTTTAGGTACAACTGTCCAACTGCTCGTTAACTCAAATTTCTAATCAGCCAATCTCTTGGCACCAACTCAATGCATTTAGGCATGTAGACATGGTCAAGGCGATCTGCTGCCGTTCATTCTGTGCATCAGAATGGGGAAGAAATGTGATTTAAGTGACTTTGAACGTGGCATTGCTGTTCTTGCCAGACGGGCTGGTCTGAGTATTTCAGAAAATGCTGATCTACTGAGATTTTCATGCACAACCATCTCTAGAGTTTTAAAGAATGGTCCAAAAAAGAAAAAAAAAGAAAATATTCGGTGAGTGGCAGTTCTGTGGGCGCAAATGTCTTTTTGATGCCAGAGGTCAGAGGAGAATGACCAGACTGGTTTTGAGCTGATAGAAAGACAACAGTAACTCAAATAACCACTTGTTAAAACTGAGGTATGCGGAAGAACATCTCTGAAAGCAAAACACATCCAACCTTGGGACAGATGGGCTACAGCAGCAAAATACCACACCGGGTGCCAATCCTGTCAGCTAAGAACAGGAAATTGAGGTTACAGTTCACACAGGCTCACCATAATTAGACAATAGAAGATTGGAAAAATGTTGCCTGGTCTTGATTTCTGCTGCAACATTCGGATGGTATGGTCAGAATTTGGCATCAACAACATGAAAGCATTAATTCATTATCCTTGTATCAATGGTTTAGGCTGCTGGTGGTGTAATGGTGTGGGGGATATTTTCCTGGCACACTTTAGGCTATTAGTACCAGTTAAACAACAACACACTGCCTACCTGTGTATTGTTGCTAACCATGTCCATATCTTTATGACCACAGTGTACCCATATTCTGATGGTTACTTCCAGCAGGATAATGCGTCATGTCAAAGCACCAATCATCTCAGAATTGTTTTTTGAACATGACAATAAGTTTACTGTACTCAAATGGCCTCCACAGTCACCATATCTCAATCCAATTGGGGATTTGGTGGAATGGGATATTTACATCATGGAAGTGCAGCTGACAAATCTGCAGCAACTGCGTAATGCTATCATGTCAATATAGACCAAAATCTCTGAGGAATATTTCCAGTACCTTATTGTATCTATACCACGAAGGATTAAGGCAGTCCTCAAGACAAAATGGGGTCCAACATGGTACTTGTAAGGTGTACCTAATAAAGTGACCGGTGAGTGTGTACCGACACTCAAAGCATAATGATGCTCAACATCTCAAAATGTGAATGCAATCTACAAAATAAACAACAACCACTTTAACAAATGCAACTTGAACAAGTGCCCCAATCTGCATGGCTTGGTCTGTTTCTACATACAGTAGTGTGTCTAACAATCTTCCTCAAGCTTCCCCCTGAGCGACTCCCAAGAGTGCCAGTTCTTCCATCCTGCCAGACAGGCATTCTGATTGGTCAACCAGAACCATTTGACAGCAATCACCTGTTTTCCAGCTGCCCAATTACCTAGAAGTCCGTTGGGTCGTTCATTACCCACAAGCCTTAGGCCCTCCCCGAGGCCACGGTTCTCTTTTTTTATGATGCAAGCCCTGAATATGAAACTAACTAAAACTAAAACGATAGAAATCCTAGCTATATGACTCTTTCCAGACTGACAACGTTGTCGTCATTTAGGCTAACCAAAGCTGAATGGACCGACTGCAAAACAAAGAGAAGACGAAAAACAGAGACATCATCATGCCATTATTATCCCGAGTTAAAAGGCCAAAAACATTTGGTGCTTTCCAGTGGCAGAGAGCTGATTAGTGGCAGGTAGCCCATTGTGAAGGAAATCACTTCGCAGCTGTAAAGCAAGTGATTTCATAGACTTTCTTCAAGATTACACAGTCAGGGCCTAATCAGCTGATCCTTAATCACAGGCATTGTGCACTCCCGGTCTCCAGCACCCCGCCAGCCGGATAGCAATGTTTCGCTGCAATCGTGAGAGCTTCACACGAGTAATCGCCTTAAAACAACTCTTTACTGATCTGCCATATAGCCCTCGGTTGCTGGTGGTGGGTACTGTACGAGTGTGGGAACAAGAACAAACAGCACAGTATAGGGATCTATCATTAAACTTGATGGTGATCGTAACACGTGTTTGATGCAGGCTGACTGTAAAAAATACATAAAAAAAGGAGAGATAAAAGTAAACAGCATATCCAAACAAACCATATAAGACATGGGTCAAAGATGAGAAGTCCCATTTTGGAGTCTGGATCGGATTAAATTTACAAAAGTGATTTTATATACATATAGAGCATTTTAAATGCGAGTAAAAGTTTCTGCTTGAGGGTGTCAAATAACTTGGTGAAAAGTAAAATCTCATATGGGTAAAATTATGTTCGACCATCATTGAAACTCGTTGAAAATATATAAAAGAATGAATTTCATTTTATTTACAATAAAAAAATAAATAAATAAAAATGCTGCTGACAAATGTCTAAATTTATTTATTTATTTATTTATTTATTTATTTATTTATTTATTTATTTATTCATTTATTTATTTATTTATTTATTTATTTGTTTATTTATTTATGCAAGTAGTGAAGCATAATGATGTAAAATAAATATATTTATAGTAATAACAACAACAACACTAATAATAATAATAATAATAATAATAATAATAATAATAACAATAATATTAATAATAACAATAACAATAACAACAATAATAATAATAATAATAATAATAATAATAATAATAATAATAATAATAATAATGTTTTAATTAGCATTTTGAGGTTAAATAGGTCATCAAATAATTTTTGTTCTAAACACACCTGACAAAATTGTTTTGTTAAATTAACTATTGCTTATTTATTATAAGTTATAACAGTTTATAATTTATATGCAATATATTGCAAATATAATTTATAAAGCAAGCGGCAACATCCCGCTCTCCTTCATGAGGCTAATATGGAAGTAACTGAAACTGCGATTTATCAAAATTCCACTAGGGCTAGCTCTATGCACATTTCTATTGACCCCAATGTTAAAATGGCCAACTTTACAGCAGAAAAAAAGGTCGGCCTGGTACAACAAACAATTTTAGTGTACATAGCTAATATTACAATTCATGACAACTGTGAGGGGCGATTTTTTTTTATAACTCATCTGTTTCATTTATATTGAGTCTGCATAATTAAGGCTGTGGCTACTTGAGTGACAGCTAGGTCTTCCTGGTCACAGTCACATCATTCCGGTTGATTAGCCGCTGAACTCGGCATATACATCGTATTTTTGTTTTGTTTTATGTGGCTTTACACAGTCAATTGCCTTTTGGAATTATTTCCAACAATTATCAAATAATATGCCATGCTGTGCACTTAATTGTGCTCACAAACCATTCAAGTGGCCTCCATTTCCCAGGTGACTGAAAATATATGAAGAGTTCAGATGCAAAAACCTCTAAGTGCCATCTGAAATTTCCATCGAAAATGAGCATTTTATTCAAACTCCTATGTTTATGTTGAGCTATTTCATTTTAAAGTATATTCTGTGCCATAAACTTGAAATTACTGAACTTACACACAGGAGCCTGATAAAAATGCTCATTTTTAAAGGAAATTTCAAACGGCTTTTAAAGGTTTTTGCATCTGAACTATTCATATACACTTATACACCATATCTATTGATGTATTGGTTTTATTTTGTCATTTATAATTTTCTTTAAAACTGTAATGCACTCCAGAATCTGATAGATTGATTAGCTGTAGACTTTAAAACAGTCATAAGAAATGTTGTCATACAGTGTTATGCCTGGTATTCATAAATAGTCTGTGCTTTTTACCAGCACAGACTATATTTGAAGTGTTTGGAAGTAGTTAGTGTTTTTCTCACGTAGAAAAACGTCATAAGAACAATGCTTAGGGGCTCAATGTATTACAACAGTTTGTAGTATTTTTTTAAAAAACTAAACACTTTATTGATATAGTATACAACCAAGCGCATGTGGTCAGAACACAAACGAGTAGCAGATAATGAAGTATTAAGAGTTTCTCCCAAAGTAAAGCATGTCTAAGCAAAATGCTAGCAGGCACCTGTAGCTCCGCTCACATTCCTCCTTTTGCCCTTTTTGGTTACCCCCGGTTGGAGCGATGTTTGGCTACACCCATTTGTAGCTTCATCTGCGCTTTTTATAGCGGTATAGGTGATGTCATGGATACTGCGTCCATATCTTTAACAATCTATGGTTGAAAGACCTTTTTTTGTCTTTGACCTATTTACCCGTGTTTCATTTACAGGTATAGATGAATATTTAACATGTTAATTAAGGAAATATAATAATAATAATAATAATAATAATAATAATAATATTATTATTATTCATATTATTAATATCATCACCATCATCATTATTATTATTATTATTATTATTATTATTAACATTATTATTATTAACATTATTATTATTATTATTATTATTATTATTATTATTATTAACATTATTATTATTATTATCATTATTATTATTATTACTATTATTATTACTATTGTTATTATTTTACCATCTACAACCATATGACATTCTTCCTCCAAATGGATCATAAAAATCATATTCCAAAGCTTTTTTTATTTAAACAAAATTAAATGTGGACTTTTTCTGTTCCCCTCCCAAAAACAGCATGAACAGTATAGACATTATGTTTTACAAATAAGGTCATAAGTGTTCAGGGTTTGTATTTTTTGGTGAACTGTTCCTTTAAGATGAGATTAATGTGTTCTTTGTGTACTTCATGACTCCAGCATAGTGCTAGTGCAGTCAACATGATCAAAGCAAAGAGAAGTTCAAAAAAAGGAAAAGTTCTGCTATTTTTGCTTTGTTGTTTTGTTTTGAGGAAGCGCTTCTGCAAAACATATGGCAGAGAATATATGATTGTGTACAGTCCATTCTTCTCATAGCCTTAAAACTGGTTTATATAAGATCTTTAAAATAATAAATACAGTTTATTGTTTATTGATTGCTGCTATTTGTGGGTTTATCCAATGAGCACCATCAAACATTAAGATGAGTCAACTCTAATCTGTCAATCACTTTTCAGGTTGACCAATAGGGAGGGATGAGGGTGTGGCTATTATTGACCTTATTCTTCACATACGAGTGGGTGCAGCCTTTCAAATTTTTGGCTCAACACTTCCAGTTTCATTCACTTCTATTCATTTTTAGATGTTAAAAACAGCTTGTTACGCTGCTTGATGTTGCAAACTGATATTTCCCTATGATATTACTCTGCTTTGTCTGTATAGTCATGGACACACTTTTTTGTAGAGCAAGTAGTTTGACTGTTTTCTGTCGTTTATAATTCCTAGTCATTTCTCCCATAGGCAACTGAATAAGAAATTCTACAACAATCGCGAAAATAAGCGCACTTCCACATTTTAGAATAGGGTCAATAGGCAGGGTGGTCCAGAGAGCGTATACATGGCATATGATCATGTATGAAATTAAATTCACCAAGACATACTATAGATGGGAGGCAAAATTTTAAGATTTGACCAATGATGTGGAGACATTGTCAGTAAACACTGGTAATGCATTTGCAAAAAGGGAATTTGATGGAGTGTATGAATTTTGGAATTATTACTATATAGAATAGTAACATATTGTAGGGATACAAATATATACACTTACCGGCCAATTTATTAGGTACACGTGTCAAACTGCTTGTTAATGCAAATGTCTAATCAGCCAATCACATGGCAGCAACTAATGCATTTAGGCATGTAGACATGGTCAAGATGATCTGCTGCAATTCAAACCAAGCATCAGAATGGAGAAGAAAGGTAATTTAAGTGACTTTGAACGTGGCATGGTTGTTGGTGCCAGACGGGCTGGTCTCAGTATTTTAGAAACTGCTGATCTGCTGGGAATTTCACACACAACCATCTCTAGGGTTTACAGAGATTGGTCCAAAAAAGAGAAAATATCCAGTGAGCGGCAGTTCTTTGGGCGCAAATGCCTTATTGATTCCAGAGGTCAGAGGAGAATGGCCAGACTGGTTCCAGCTGATAGAAAGGCAACAGTGACTCAAATCATCTCAGATTGTTTTCTTGAACATTTCAATGAGTTCACTGTACTCAAATGGCCTACACAGTCACGAGAAATCAATCCAATAGAGCACCTTTGGGATGTGGTAGAACAGGAGATTCGCATCATGAATGTGCTGCCGGCAAATCTACAGCAACTGCTTGTTGCTATCATCATGTCAATATGGACCAAAATTTCGGAGGAATAATTCCAGTACCTTGTTGAATCTATGCCAAGAAGGATTAAGGCAGTTCTGAAGGCAAAAAGGAGTCAAACCCAGAACTAGTAAACTGTACCTAATAAAGTGGCCAGTGAGTGTATGTAAATGGTGTGAGTCAAAAGGACATTTACAAAAATTGTTCTAACAGGCCTAGGCGATATGAACAAATAAATCTCAACGTATTTGGGATGAATTGTGATGAAAGCGGCACTTATTGCTGTATTTTTCTATTTCATTACAGTTGAATTAAAAGTATTCGTATTAAAAAAAAATGTGTATGTTTTATAGGGTTTTTTTTTTTTAAACATCTTGTCCTCTTTGGTCCAGTGATCTAATGTTCATGTTCAAGACCATGGAAACAAATGTTACACCTTTGTGACCCTGGACAACAAAACCAGTCATAAATGTACATATTTGAGATTGAAAATGAGATTTATGCATTATCTGAAAGCTGAATAAATTGCCATTGATGTATACTTAATTAAAATAGGAGAATATTTGGCTGATATACAATCATTTGAAACATTTATTATTTGTACAATTATTTAAAAATATGAAATCTGAAGGTATATAAATACTGAGAAAATCTTGTGTAAATTTGCCCTAATTAGGTCTTCAGCACATTACTAATCAAAAATTTGGGTTTTGGTATGTTTCGGTAGGACATTTACAAATAATAATAATAATAATAATAATAATAATAATAATAATAATAATACAGACCAATACACTGTAAAAAAATGATATGATCAATTAGTCCTGACAGAACATGTTTTTAGGTCATTGTCACTTATTAAACTAAGTTAATTATGTTCCAACTACATTTTATAATTTACACAAGCTGTTTTAAGTCAGTTTAACATGAAATAAGTTCAATGGACTCATAAGGTTAATTTTATTCAGCTTAAAAATTTAAGCCAACCAGGATTTTATTTTATTTTTTTACACTATACAGTGTATTTTTTGGCTATTTTAGAAAATATACCAGTACAACATAAGACTTGAGACTATAGTATGTGCAAAAAGTGTTAAAAACACAACTGCAGTAACAAGTAGCACAGAAATAACATAATTAACCTTTATTAAATGGTTAATTATTTACAGGGGCGTCACGTCATTGCTGTGTGGAGTTTGCATGTTCTCCCTGTGTTCGCGTGGGTTTTCTCCGGGTGCTCCGGTTTCCCCCACAAGTGCAAAGACATGTGGTACAGGTGAATTTGGTAAGCTAAATTGTCCATGGTGTATGGGTATGAATGGGAGTGTATGAATGTTTCCCAGTGACGAGTTGTAGCTGGAAGGGCATCCGCTGCATAAAACATATGCTGGATAAGTTGGCGGTTTATTCCGCTGTGGCCACCCCAGATTAATAAAGGGACTAACCTGAAAAGAAAATGAATGAATGAATTAATTAATTAATAATTATTTACACAGCGACATGTTGTTTTAAACATGTTTGGCTTGAGAAAGCGAAAGCGAAGAGAAAGAGAAAGCGAAGAGAAAAAAGTCCCAAATGTTGCTTGTATCCCACTGACTTCCACTGCATTGACAAAAACAATTAACCTCCAATTCAGAATCTGTTCATACACTTTCCACAACATTAATGTGAGTAAAAAGCACAATTTCCTTTCTCTTTCTTTCTCTTTTTCTCAAGGATTTACATGAAAGAAACAAAAATGCACAAAATAAATGTGTTGCCTTCAACCTGCATTTTAGGGATAATTGCTCTTGGCGCTGTTAATGTTTCATGATTTAATAGCTGTCACACAACATTCCCCCTCGTTTTGCTGAAAAGCAGGTGCCATGTTGAGAGAAATCGCTGCACGGCTGTATGTAGAGTTGAAAAACAGCAAACAGCGTGAAGTATTTCAGTATTCCTTAGCAAAATCTGCCACAGTTGCATCTGATTACCTGATTTTGTTTTCTTTTGCCTGTAAACGGTTGGTTTATAACAACCAAGAGAGCTGTAACAAGGCCTGACAGACACATTTTGTTTTCTTTTGGTAGCTGTCAGTGCTCAATATAACCAAGGTAAAAGCAAAGAGCAAATCTTTTTGCCCTCATAATAACATTAGAGCATGGGGTGGTTACCCCAACATGAGCGGCGTTATTAATTGGCGAGTCCAACTTTTGTTCAAAGAATCATCCATGCACTGCAAAGTAATATATATATATATGGTGTTGCAGTTAAAAATGCTCTCCCGCTCACTCACTTTCACACATACAGAGCTGGTAATGAGGCGCAGGTTGCCACAAAGGACAAGCTCTCTGTGAGCAGGTTAATTATGTTATTACTGGCGTGTTGATGAGATTGTTTGATGAAATATGAATGTAATATGAGACGTGGCCAGGGGCCTTTATTGAAACCGATCCCAGAAGGAGAAGGGGCCCAAATCAACGCAATGCACATGTTCTTACAAACGCACACACACACACACACACACGCACACACACACAGACACACACACACACACACACACACACACAGAGACTTTAGATATTAGACATGTAAAGGAATGTGTGTGTCTCTTGCCGATGAGCAATGCATTCAGACTGTCAAAGCGCTGGTGGCGGAGAGAAAGAGATGCAGCGATAGAGAGAGTTGTAAACAGACAGGCAGAGAAAGAGATAGTCACCCTCTTACCGAATGTTATTTCTATGCAAATGACAGACAAGGAATTAAGGCCGAGGAGAATGGAAACGGTGACTACAGCCACCAACGTTGCTGTGGCAACTGGGATTTCATAACATTGGGCTTTAGCGTAAACCAACGGAAACAAACTGCAGAGCTATATATATAAAAAAAAAAAACAGGCGTAATTGAAAAAGAGCAAGGAAAGTACTGTAGTTATTATCATACATGAGAACGACATGGTCAATGGCGATGCTGGGCTCCGCTTGTTTGTTTACAGGCAAACAAATTTTGTCAACAAGCGCCACAGTTACGGCAGAATAAATCCGGGGCATCAGGATCCTTGCTGTATACTGTAAGAAAAAAAAATCCAGTTCAGAATCCCCTTGGGGATTCATTAAAATCTTAGTTTCAAAGGCATGCATGTTTAATATATTCTTTTTATGACAAAATGTCAAACACTTTTCCGTGCTGATTATCAGATGTTATTTTTAGTTCAGGCATGTATTGATTACAGCGTGTCTTTGATCACAGGGTGGTTCAAACTAAAAATAATTTACAGCAAATTTTGATCCTCGTCCTTTTATCTAATGAGACTCAGAATAATTGTCTCAGAAACGGCAAACTACAACAAAACATGAAATCTAAGAACAATATCTGAAAATGAATTCACATTAAAAGCAGATGTCAAATTATTATATGATTTATTAATCTGAAAAATACTTAATTCTTCATACTGTATACATCCATTCATTCATATTATTCCATAACTTATGATGACTACAAATTATGGTCAATACTGTATATTCCAAGCATACATCTATTAGATACACCTGTTCAACTGCTTGTTCACAAAAATATATAATCAGCTAGTCACACAGCAGCAGCTCAATGCATTTAGTCATGCAGGGTAGGTGTGATCAAGACAATATGCTAGACAATAAGTACAGACTAGAAGTTCAGGATGAATATGAGACTTTGAATTTGTTGGTGCTGATCCAAGTCTTTCGAAAACTGCTAATCTTCTGAAATTTCCACGCATGGCAGTCTCTGGGGGTTTGCAGGAAATGATCCAAGAAGTACAGTGGCCGGGCAGTCCAAAACAACACTACAAAGTGTGAAACACTTTTACAAAGCTCGAGACAAATTGACATCTTGAAAAACATTTTTACCTATCATAACACACCATTATATAGAAAAAACTATTTACCAAGGATGAAAAAAATTGACATTTTAGAAAAAAATTAAGATGCAAAACACTTTTACAAGTCCCGAAACAAATTTACAATTACAGATTCCTTACGGAAAGAGAATGTACCACACACTGGAAGTGACGTGGAATGTACCACACACTGTGAGTGGCGCGGGGAAAAGTGTTGTTGTTGGTGAGCGTGGTAAATTCGTGCTGTGGAGTACATGACGTAAATAAAGTTTATGGTGACCGAACATGGACATTTTCCATGTTCCAAACATCAAGGGATGTTTTGGCCGCTTGTTTTGGCAAACACATGAGCAGCTTAACACGGTTTTTCTTTACGTGTGGTCGTTGTTTGGAGTTTCTAAACGACACAGACCAGACGGAAACATCAGACATACTGCATCAATGTGTTCAATATTTAATGAGGGCCACTCGTACGCTGTAATCGTGGACATAATGTCAAGTCTACACGGTGTAAATATCTGCTTAAAGACTCTTAAATGTAAACTGAACAAAGCCGGTGTTACGTTTTAACTGGTGTCCCTTTGCAGATGTAAACTATTCACGTTTTCAGATTGGCAGATTCGTCACTTTTTCAAAGCAACAAAACATGCCCATACCAAATAAATATACTTATTACTTTGTGTCAGTGTCATTGTAAACATTATTGATTTTAATATTTGTGTGGCAGAACAGTATATAACCAAAATTAATGTAAAGAAATAATTCTAATTGACATGTCATCAACGAGATTCGAACACAAGTCAAAAGGTTCAGCACGAGTATCAATCGACCTACCTAACTGAGCTGTCCAGGTCTACATGTTGAGGCTGGTTTCGATATCTTTATCAGTCAACATATGCCGTGCTTTGATTGTGTCTATGTACTTGCATTTACATGTTTCTATATACTCTCACGCTCATATTTTCTCAGAATAGCTCTAAATGGCAAAACAATGTTTTATCGCAGTTGGTCAAACCATGATTTTTATAGTTGTAGACTCATGTTAACCTGTGCCTTTGGACTCATGTTAATCTGTATCTCCAAAATAACACACAAGCTGATATTTTCCGGTGTGTGGTACATTCCCTTTCCGTAAGGAATCTGTAATTCCTTGTAAACTTGTAAAAGTGTTTTGCGTCTTGTTAATTTTTTTTCTAAAATGTAAATTTGTTTCATCCTTGGTAAAATAGTTTTTCCTATATAATTGTGTCTTATGATAGGTAAAAGTGTTTTTCAAAATGTAAATTTGTCTCAAGCTTTGTAAAAGTGTTTCACACTTTGTAATATTTCCCGGCCACCGTAAAAAAGAAAATATCAGTCAAACATGAATTGATGTTACCAGATGTCACAACAAAAACAGCTGCCTGATTTGAGCTGATAGAAAGGCAACTGTAACTGAAATAGCCACTCGTTACAACTGAGGTCTACAGAAGAACATGGATGCATCTGAAATTGCATACTTACCTACTATAAAACAGTATGTGAGCAGAGTTACAGTATAAGTCTAAATTGATGGTATTTGAAAAAACAGCAGATTTTTTTTTTCAGTTTCTTTTTCTTTTCTTTGTTTTTTCCATTTAGAGTGCAAAACATAAAACATACTGTAAACACAGCACACATAAACAGCAATAGAACTAAAATAACAGGAACGTGTGTAAACAGTAACGACAATCAGAATAATATTGGTTAATACTAATAATAATAGTTTTAAATAGTATTTGTTGTTCATAGTCAATAAAAAATAATAATTTAAAAAACAATGTGTTAATAATAATAATAATAATAATAATAATAATAATAATAATAATAATAATAATAATTAAAGTGATATTCTATGAAATCAATAACACTTGGTTTAATTGCCTGGCCCATACCTAAGTTCGATTGTCCCCCTTGCCACCTTCTCGGTTGGTTTGTGTTCACACTGTCTTTTTTCCTTCTGAACCCTGGTATGCTTGCGTCATTGAGCTGCTGTTTTGTGTACGGCTGTTGCCATCTCACGTCTAACTGCAGCCAAAAATATTATAAACATACAGAACACAACGCAATGTCTGCAGAAGCTGTTTTTGGAGGAGACAAGCAGACATTATCACTGTGCTTGCCCTGGCTCAGTCCCGTTTGTCACCAAGGTACGTACATGATACACAGACACACACACACACACATGAATGAACCTTATGAAAATGAGTTTGTTGTACTGTTGGCGGTTCACTTGCGTTATTTGGTATGACTGCATTCACACAAGAAGTGAACTGGACCAGAGTTCGTGTAAACTGTAACCCAGACCACCTCTTTAGGCAGACTCAGGTACAGTTTGTGGGTGCGCACCCGAGTTCAAAAGACACATTCACACTAGCTAAACGTACCATACTCCGACTCCAAACGAAGTGTTGGGATTAACACGTTATAAGTAATGCACGTTACATAATAGTATTACTTTTCAAAGGTAACAAGTAAAGAAACAAATTACTTTTAGAAATAAATATTGAGTTACTTTAAAATATATATATATATATAACGCAAGTTTTTACCTTACTCAATTGGCTTTGACAATATATATTGCAAGAGAAAAATGACCTTAGGTTGAATCACACACTCAGTGAGAAAGCGTGCTGCCCAGGAACGGAGAGTTGGCTCGCACTCATCATCATCAGGTCTCTTTTTTCACAGTAGATCAGTGTACTATTCTAGTAACTGAATAACTCAGGATGTGGGTTTATTTCGAGGGAGGTATCCGGTATGTTAGTACATACTGAAGACGCAAACCGTTTTATGACAACTATTTTCAATTTAATGAACTGGTTTAAGCGGTTCACTTAAAAGATTCGGTTAAAACCATCGATTCATTTACGAATCATCCATCATCACTACAGACAGTCAGAAATAGAAACAATGGCCGGCTCGCGACTGCAATAGCTTATTGTTATGTTGAACTCAAAGTAAAGAAGTGGATTGTTGTTAAGTGTAGATTAAGTAAAACTCTTGACAACGGCAAGAAACACGACATTGAAAACAACCAAAACAAATCTAGATGCAAAGCACTACACCTGCACCCTACCTTCAGCTAAACAACAAATGATTGACATCAGTTCACATTCTAATAACACAAAACGTACAAAAGTAGCAAACACATTACTTTACATGCTTTCATTAATCTGTATATACAGCATGTAAAGCTCTGGGCTCAGAAAATTATCAAAATATAATTTTATCCTACATTTTTTTAAAGGAAAATTAAAGTGTAAGTTATATAGGTGGTTGTTAAATGCAGAGCTTAAAAAAGACAGAGCTTAAAAATGCAGAGCTATAAAAAAGGTGAAAAAACACTTGCAAGTTCCGAAAGAGATCAAACCTCAGCCATGTAAGGAAAATTGACACAAAATTAACTTAAAAGTAATATAATGCATTCATTTCTATAAAATATAAAACTACTTTCAACATTCCCTTTTCCCAGCACTGATGGCAGGGTTAACAATTTGGCGTAAACAACGTGAATCCATGAATCCATCCAGCCTTGTGGTAACCCATCATCAGGCTGGTTGTGGTGCTGTCATATTTTCTTGCCACAATTTGGGTGCCAGCTGAGCATAGTTTAAACGCCACAGGCTACCCGACTAGATCTCAGAACATAATTTGGATATAAAAATAAAAGCATAACTTCGCTTTCAGAAGTAAAATCTGATCTCCCCTGGAGTAATGAACAAACACTACACCTGGGGAGATCTTGAAGGCATCTGTCTCGCTAGAACATCTGAAACATGCGAATTGTGGATGACAGTTGTGAAGACTAACTGATTAGTGTTTGCCTTCTGTCTTATTGTCATAATAGTTGTGTTCCTCATGTCACAATCTCAATTATCAGTACTACACAAACGACTATATATTTATATATAGCTTTGTATCCAAACTGAGAGTAAACTGAAGCTTTTTGATTTCTCACAGGCATTCGAGATTAGCGCTGTGACTCTCTTGGGTACAAAAGATAAAAAACAGAACTTGATAGCTGCCTAAAAACGTCTAATCTCATAAGCGATAGGACCACTGACTGAGCAGCAGCGGGAAGTAAAATGTCTTTAAAAGCTTTTTACATCTTAATGTACCCAAAATTGCACTGACAGGCCCCTCCCACAGCCACACTGCCATCCTGCAGTGATGCCCCTGCAGAGCGTTGGAGTGGTCCTCTGGGTAGTTTGCGGGCAGGCCCTCCATGTCGCACATTGTAACAGTGCATGCTAAGAATGAACATCTGATAAATGTTTTAATATGGGTAATATTCAGAGCATTACTGTGTCTTTCTGCTTTAATGCTTCCTTGGTAGATTAAGATGAAAAAGAGCTTAAGTAACTTCCGGGTTCATGGAATTGTTCAGTTTACATAACAAACGCATTAAAGCGATACTGTTCTTATGTCTTCATACATCAGTATGTAGTGACACTATTTTCAATTTATCTTGCGTGTATTGTGCATTGCATAAATACAGTCACCGGCCACTTTATTAGGTACACCTTACTAGTACCAGGTTGGACCCCTTTTTCCTTCAGAACTGCCTTAATCCTTTGTGGAACTGATTCAACAAGGCACTGGAAATATTCCTCAGGGATTTTGGTCCATTTTGGCATGATAGCATTACGCAGTTGCTGCAGATTTGTTGGCTGCACATTTATGATGCGAATTTTCCATTCCACCACATCGCTAAGGTGCTCTATTGGATTGAGATCTGGTGACTGTGGAGGCCATTTGAGTAAAGTGAACTCATTGTCATGTTCAAGAAACCATACTGAGATGTTTCACCCTTTGTGACATGGAGCATTATCCTGCTGGAAGTTGCCATCAGAGGATGGGTACACTCTGGTCATAAAAGGATGGACATGGTCAGCAACAATTCTCAGGTAGGCTGTGGCATTGACATGATGTTCAATTTGTACTAATGGGGCCAAAGTGTGCCAAGAAAATATCCCCTACACCATTATTCCACCATCAGCCTGAACCATTGATACAAGGTAGAATGGATCCATGTTTTCATGTTGTTAATGCAAAATTCTGACCCTACCATCCAAATGTCGCAGCAGAAACCGAGACTCAGACAAGGCAACGTTTTACCAATCTTCTATTGTCCAATTTTTGTGAGCCTGTGTGATTTGTATCCTCAGTTTCCTGTTCTAGCTGACAGGAGTGGTACCTGGTGTGGTCTTCTGCTGTTGTAGCCCATCCACCTCAAGGTTTGACGTGTTGTACATTCAGAGATGCTCTTCTGCATACCTCGGTTGTACCAAGTTGCTGATTTGAGTTGCTGTTGCCTTTCCATTAGCTCGATCCAGTCTGGCAATTTTCCTCTGTCCTCTGGCATCAACAAGGCATTTGCGTCCACAGAACTGCCACTTACTGTATATTTTCTCTTTTTCTGACCATTCTCAGCAAACCCTAAAGATGGTTGAGCATGAAAATCACAGTACATCAGCAGTTTCGGAAATACTCAGACCTGCCCGTCTGGCACCAATAACCATGCCACGTTCAAAGTCACTTAAATCACATTTCTTTCTCATTCTGATGCACAGTTTGAACTGCAGCAGATCATCTTGACCATGTCTACATGCCTAAATGCATTGAGTTGCTGTTATGTGATAGGCTGATTACAAATTTGCGTTGAGCAGTTTACATGTGTACCTAATAAAGTGGCCGATGAGTGTATGTACAGTATGAAAAAGCAGTGTCTTCCTGTGGGGACATTTCCCAGTTTCCTGCAAGCTTTGCATAGGGAACAATACATGCTGAAAATTAAATGTTATTTTTCTAGGATTGACTGATTAGGATATTATGTTATTTTTCGTTATTTTAGCTGCTTTTATGTTGAATAGAGTTTATCCTAAACCTTGCTTTATTCAAAAAAATGCAAATTAGTACATACTTAGTGAGGGTTTTAGCATAGGGGTTTTGCAAGGTTTTAGTAAATCTAGTCCTTAGCATGCTATTGTGATAAAGCTAGCTGGTAGTTATCTCTGTAGTCCTGAAATATATCCCTTTTTTTCTTTCTGTCTCACCATGAAACCTCCAAAGGTGTCTTCTTTAATGAGAGCAAACACAGTGGCATGATCAGAGAAGAGTGTAATTTTATTGACTGTGGACTGTATCTGTCATTTTCCTCTGTCAAAACAATAGAACAGGGACATAGACTAAAATAAACTATCTTCACATTTCAGGCAACCTGGGTCTGACAATTCACCAGAACCTGACAAATTAGAGGAGGACTGGAGTACTCAAAATTGTGTTAGTTTTCAAAATAAACATTTGTGGAATTCATTAATATATGACATAATTTAGGGATGAACAACTAAAACCTTGACATTTCTCCAGGACTGATTGGATCACTGAAAATGCATAAATACCTGGTAGAAACAGGGCCTAGGTTATAGCTTTAAAGTTACCTGTAGACAACAATGAAGGAAGAAAGGAACCAACCAACCAACAAGCGAAGAAACCAACGAACCAACAAACCAACTAACAAACCATCCAACAAACCAATCAACCAAATGTCAATGTCAAATGTCACAATAATCTGACGACGACAATAAATGAACGAACAAACAAATGAATGGACAAACGAACCAATGAACAAACGAACGAATGAAGGAATGAATGAACCAACCAACGCACCAACCAACCAACGAGCAAACGGACGAATAAACAAACAAATGGATGAACCAACGAGCGAACTAACCAACAAACAAACCAATAAACCAACCAACCAACAAACCAACCAACCAAATGTCAATCTGTCAATGAATGAGTCAATCAATAGATTAATCAATGAATCAATTAAATCAGTCAACAAATCAAGTGAATGTGGCATAATTTGCTTATGAATGTGACTTTCAATTTTTGTCAGCTCTCTCTACAAAGCAAGGCTATATAAGGACACTGTGAGAAACACAGCCCCAGATTCATTCTCTAGGTGTCCAGATAATCTCTGCTTTGCTTTTATTATTAGCTCTAGAGGAGAGTCTCATCTAAAGCACAGGTCTGTAGGGTATGGTCCAGCTACTGTGTTCCTATGCACTGTAAGCTGATTTATGAAGGTCAAAAAAAGGATGATGAATCTGGATGAAAAATGGCTTTGATAAATGTATGATATGATCTCTTTTTAGCCATAAAGGGCAAACGCTTTCAGGACAATAACCTTCTAAAAGGGGTTAGGTGACTAAAGCTGACAGAGAAGTAGCTTATGGTTGGCTTGTAGTGCCATTGTATGAAATATGCTTAAATATTTGAACTGGTACACAATTAAAACACATTTTTACATGCTAAAGTTTCCATTTAATTCAAAAAGTTCCTCAAAGTTGAAGAACTTCAAAAGCAGGTGTATATTCCTGTGGCGCCCAGATCGATCTTTGATAC
This sequence comes from Danio aesculapii, assembly GCF_903798145.1. Lineage (NCBI taxonomy): Eukaryota > Metazoa > Chordata > Actinopteri > Cypriniformes > Danionidae > Danio > Danio aesculapii. The sequence continues at coordinate 40,088,670 of NC_079448.1, read as the reverse complement.
TGCACAATGGGACCCTTGCATGCAAGACCTTGAACAGAAACAAAAATGTTTGAGTGTGTTCACAGCCAGATGGCAGACAGCCATGTTGGATTGCAATGAGTGCTACATTGTCTGGACTGCCATCACAGATGTCTTAGTAACCTTAAAATGAGTATACAACACACTGACCATATTTTGAAATAAATAGCTCACACACACACAGTAAAAAGCACACTTAGATTATTCCAACCGGTAAACCTCAGCTTGCTTTTGTTTTTCGTGAACTTCAAGCAATCACAATGTATGCTGTTCAGTCAGTCAAGCATTGCCAAGTAAGACCTAAACAGTTTATCAAATGCATTCCCAGAAAACCTAGTGTGTATTTGCGCTCTCATTAATATGGTGTACCTGCATAAACAATAAAAAAAGAACCGAGGACTATTACAAGACATGGAAACTAATAACCTGCATCCAGGCAAACAATTCAGCATCAATTCATTTGCGCCTCTAAATCAGCCACACTCAGACCTAATATAATTGCACGCAGTCAGTTTGGAAATGTAAACATTAACCAGAATGTCAGAATTAAATAAAATTGATGGTTGTGTCCGATCACTTCTTGCATCCTCGCCCATGCGGAGGGGTTATGTAAACGAGACACATTGTCTCCGAGCGAATGAGCGTCAATGCTTGAATATTAATTTGCCTTGCCTGACTGAGCTAATTGAGACAGGCTGAACCTCCTCACTGGCGTTAATTATACCGCTCTCCATTCAGCCGGCAGGGCCAGATTCTGTGCCTCCCCTGAGCAAAAAAAAAAAGGAGATTTGTTTAGTTTGAGAGAGAAGGACTTCTTTCAAACAAATACAAAGTGGTCTGAGTAGGCCTTTGTCTCTAGAAAAGAAAGTAAATATATAAATAAAGAAAAAAGATAGAGCTTTTCTCAGCAACGGCTGTAACACAAATGAAGGAGCAAATGAATAAGGTAGCTTGGATTCTGAGGGGATTTGTGTTTCTCTCTGATGAGGTGAAGCTTTTGGTATTGTGCCGTAATTGAGAAACTTAACTCTAAGCAGTAGCTGGTTCAAAGGTTTAAACGTCTGAAGCTTAGTCAAAGTTTTCCAACAACTCTAATGCAATGGACAAAGATGGATCAAACGCTAACTGGCGTCAGGAAAAGTTAAATTCTCGCTTGACGATTGCAAACCACTGTGTTTCCTTTTTTCAAGTCAGCGTGAACTTTTGCAGCGGATTTGATCATTTGACGATCAAGGCCTCTAAATGGTGTATAGGGACGCACGAGGTGAAAACATTGATTGTCTAGCCGGCTTTTGCACTTGGGGCACTGCATCAATAATCAATGAGTGTTGGATCATAGAGATGCCATCTTCTAGCCAAAGGACCCTGTCATTAGCTGTCTGCTACGTGCCTGTAGCAACCACGGTCCTGCTTTCATCTGTGGCGTCCGCTCTCCCGATGTTTCAATCGGCCTCGCCATTTAGAGATCTATATAAGCTTCTCTTTCATGTTCTCTGTCTGCTCACCCAGTGCCTTTTACGTGTCACCCGTAGTCAAGTTCAGGCTTTTTTTCCAAAGCCATTACAGTTGTTTGTTGAGGGTGAATGTGTCGAAAGACCAAAGACATCAAAAATCATAAGGCTTAACCAGTCTAACAGGAAATGGTGTGGCATGGGAACAAAAACTTGTTGATCAATCTGACTTACACAGTTTCAGTGACTAGACATATTTAATCTCTCTAGAGAAAGACTTTCTAAGGTGTTTCCATCTGTGGACTCAACTAGAGATAGATTTTGACAAGCAGGTGCTTCTCTAGCACGTGTCTTAGAAATGTCCCAAAATCATTCAAAATGATTCAACTTATCTCACTTTGGTTATGCAATATCTTCAGTTAGAAAGAATTTGGTTTTCTGTTAAGGATAAAGCTCGCAAGTTTTATAACTCTTGGGAATGTTCTATAGACCATCAAGCTAGTTTCCATCAAGATGTAATTAATCATGAACATTTTCCATCTTTCTTTTTTTTGTTTATTTTTAATTGTTGCATGCGTGGGGAAAGTGTGGCATTTTAGTAATTGTGTATACATAGAATTATAATTTAAGTGTGTCTTTGTTTTATCCTCTCTTTTAAAAAGAATTAAAAAAAATAATATTAATATAAAATCTTGAGCAATCTTCCTTAACCAATGTTGAAACTACTTCAGCTATCCACATAATTTTGTTCACATCCATAACATTCTCAAAACAAAGTAGGTGGTAGAAAATCTCTCAATCTTTCACAGTCTTCCTAGTGTTTTTTTTTTTTTTTTTAAAGGTAGTCACACTCTATCTGACCCATCTCTTTAGCCTATCATTCACATATATTCACTTCTAGCATCCACATTCTTTAAGGCAGTGTTTCCCAACCCTGTTCCTGAAGGCACACCAACAGTCCACATTTTCAACCTCTCCCTAATCAAACACACCTGAATCATCTTATCATAACATCAGAGGAGACTCCAAAACCTGAAGTTAATGGGTCAGATAACGGAGACATCCAAAATATGTACTGTTGGTGTGCCTCCAGCAACAGGGTTGGGAAACACTGCCTTAAGGGATAGTTAGGCTGCATCAATTAAAGCAACTCAGAAACAAGAACTCCAATGGCATCTATGCTTATACTAGTCTGTCTTACCCCTATCCTGAGTTTATAATAGTCAGCTACATCCAGTCTATGTCCAAACCTAATGGTGGACCTATACTCATGAACAACCGAAAGACAACCCTTCACAGCCAACAAAGACCTTTATGAAACAAGTCCTTAGGACAGATTCAGTAAATATCCTAGTGACTAATCTGATGTAAAGATCACACCATGCCAAGAAGAGCAGGGACTAGCAGCTCTATCAAGAAAGACACTCGCTGTCAGTAGTCAGTAGTCTTCTGCTTGTTAAATGGAAGCTCTAGCTCTACTTTCTCCATTCACGTAGGCCAGAGGAGAATTGGTCCCAAGATTGAAACTGGTTTCTCCCAAGGACTGTTTTTTCATTAGTTTCTGTCACCTGATGGAGTTTGGGATTCCTTGCCACTGGCACATTCTGGACTTTTTGTTTGGGTTCTGAAAGCAACTCAACTTTCAGAAATGTATATGACTAGGGGTGGCACGATGGCACAGTGGGTAGTGCTGTCACCTCACAGCAAGAAGGCCGTTAATTCGAGCCCCAACTGGGTCAGTTGGCATTTCTGTGTGGAGTTTGCATGTTCTCCTTGTGTTTATGTGGGTTTCCTACAGGTGCTCCGGCTTCCCCCACAAGTCCAAAGACATGCACTGTAGGTGAATTGGGTAACCTAAATTATCCAAAGAATATGCCTGGATGTCCTGGTCCTCCAGGTTGGGGGTTGAGCGTTAATTGGTCTAGGGACCCACCTCATAAAAATTAGATGTTACAAAACACCAACATGGTGTGGCCAAATATCAACTTCGATATAAACAGCTCTGGGAGTAAGTAAGTAAATATCTATATGACTGCACTGTTTGACGATGGATTTATCATCTTTTGTAGAACTGCTTTAATCGAACTTTATCTACCTTCACCATCACCACGTTCAGATTAAAATATTTGGTGCCACTTTACATTAAGCGGCCTTAACTAACATGTACTTACACTGAAATTGGTAATTTGTTACAATGTACTTATTGTATCAATACATGTTTTTACATTTTACTTACGGTTCATTCAACACCTGCATGCAAGTACATGTGTAAGCACATATGTATTTATATCCCTTACTGTATTGTCCATCCCTAACACCTTAACCTACCCTTAAACCTTCCCAAACTAACAAACCTGTCCCTAACCATACCCGCATCCCACCTCAAGAGCACCAGAAAAGTTCTGCAATACATTATAAACACAGTAAGTACATAGTATTTTTATTTTGATGCAAGTACATAGTAGTTAAGGCCACTTAATATAAAGTGGAACCAAATATTGCTTTTTATGGTCAGTTTTGGTTTATGGGATTTTGTCTAGATAAAATCTTGATGTGTAGTAGTAACCAAATAAGCCAGACTACAAGTTGCTTTGCAATCAATAACCATGTGAAATGTACTATGTGCATTCTGTAATCAAGAATCCACACAAATGATTAATGTCTCTGTGATTGTCTGATCTGTTAGTTCACATGGTAAATCCAGTACTCGCTCACCAGGCTGTGGAAGTGGCTATTAATTGCCAACATTTATCTTTTTATTATGTCATGGTATTTTCACAATGATATGTTATCCAAGTGTACTGTTCCCACTCCACAAAAACTTTCATCCATTACATGGAAGCAGTCCTCTCTCCTTCATTCTGCCATTTTAAAGGTTGTGTATAGAAAAGATTGTGCTCTTATTGCAGACTGAACTCGTCATGGACAAAGGAAGGGAAAAAGAATGAAACATGCAAGACTTCATGCAATCACATTCTGAAGTGTCACAGACATGACATCAGTTGTCATGCACAACATGAGAAGAAATGATTGATTCTTGTGTCGTGACTCCCATTGTCATTTATGAATCCCCATGATAGAATACGTCAAGCAAATTGTGCCAAAATTGGGAACAAATTATATAATCTGAACGAGGCTTTAACCTGATTTGAGGTGAAAAAAACATTGCTGCCTTTGTAGAACTGCTTATATCTCATATCTCATAACAGAACTTTCCAATTGATTTATGACACACTGTTTAGGATCTGGACTAAACAAACATTGAATTTTATTACAACTGAATCTGCATGGTCTCTAGAGTTGAGTCCATAATTGATTGTACTATGTTCCTGTTGATCTCTTGAAACGATCATTATTGAAACAAAGGTGATTTGACTTAATGGCTTGAATTTGTGGCTGGATACTAAAAGAAACATGCAACAGTTCATCCAATCACTGCCATCATCATCATCCACATCATCATCACCACAATTAACCATTACCACTTAAGAGAATGAACATCTGCTTCCCAGAGCGTCTTGCGATAGCACAGCCACTCTGCAGTACTCAAAAACGGCACTCGTGGGACAGAAAGTTGGTGCAGTCTGCCATATGCCAAGTTTTAAAAGCTCTCTCTCCGCTGCACTTTACGCTGAGGACAGCTTTAAAAGGGCCTTGCGAGCTCGTCAAGGAACACATGTCTTCAGACACACATACACACGGCTACCACTTCCTTCTCAATGGCCATCTGAAACACTTAGCAGCTTTTACAGCCATTCACTGCATATGCAGGCCACGATCTTTATGAAGACATGGCGAAAGTCCAGGTTTAAAAGGTTGAGGCATCTGCAGAATCAGATCATGATTGGAGATTTGAATACACACACACAAAGAAATAACTGGAAGAAAAATAAGCTACATGCACCCAAAAAAATATTTGCTGTTTTTCAATGTACTTATTTAAAATGAGCTGAAACAACACAATTATTGAGTTTTTTTAACAACTTAATTATTTTGTGATCAATCAAGTAAAATTTGTAAAAAAAATTATAATAATAAATAAATAAATAAATAATAGGTTTTAATTTTGAACCAGAAGACCTTATTATACATAAGCTGACGAGTTTGACAGAATTGCTTGTCAGCCATATTGGTTAAAAGTTAAATCCAACATTTATGCTTTGGCATCATGACAACGTAATGCCAGCAAACCTTGTAAACAATTTATGACACCGATTCTGGACATGTTTGACAGACCAATGTCTTGAATCAGCAGAAGAATATTAACATGTCTCCATTCTGTTGTCTACATGCTTTCAGAATGTTCGGCAGTGAAAACAAATTAGAACTATTTTGAAAGCCTCTGCCTGACAACAGGTACATGACGACAACAAGTCTCTGTTGACCTGTTGACAAAAGGAATTACATCAGTGACAAAGAACTAGATGCTTATCCGCCTAGAACACGGCAATGCACAGACGGATCCCAGTACAATTTTACAGCTTAAAGGGATAGTTCACGCAAAAAGAACAATTCCTTCACCATGTTCACCTTTCACCCTCCACTTGTTCCAAACCTATTTACGTTTCTTTCTGCTGTTCAACACAAAAGATATGCAGAGCCATTGACCTCCATCATATTTAAATACATACTTATATTAAGCATGTTTTGGACACCTGTCCAACTGCTAGTTAATGCAAATTTCCTATCAGCCAATCACATGATAGCAACTTGATGCATTTAGGCATGTAGACATGGTCAAAAGGATCTTCTGCAGTTCAAACTGAGCATCAGAATGGGGAAGAAAGGTGATTTAAGTGACTTTGAATGTGGCATGGTTGTTAGTGCCAGAAGGGCTGGTCTGAGTTTTTCAGAAACTGCTGATTTACTTGGATTTTCCTGCACAACCATCTCTAGGGCGCAAATGCATTGTCAGGGGAGAATGGCCAAACTGTTTCATAGCAATAAAAAGGCACAGTAAGGCAACAGTAACTCGAATTACCACTCATTACAACCAAGGTGCGCACAACATGTCCAACCTTGAGGCGGATGGGCTACACCAGCCAAAGACTACACCTGGTGCAACACCTGTCAGCTAAGAACAGGAAACTAAGGCTGCAATTCGCACAGGCTCACCAAAATTAGACAATAGAAGATTGGAAAAACGTTGCCTGGTCTGATGAGTCTCCCTTTCTGCTGCGACATTTGGATGGTAGAGTCTGAATTTGGCGTCAACAACATAACATGGATCCATCCTGCCTTGTATCAACAGTTCAGGCTGGTGGTGGTGGTGTAATGGTGTGGGGGATATTTTCTTGCCACATTTTGGGCTCATTAGTACCAATTGAGCATCATGTCAACGCCACAGCCTACCTGAGTATTGTTGCTGACCATGTCCATCCCTTATGACCACAGTGTACCCATCTTCTGATGGCTACTTCCAGTAGGATAATGCACCATGTCATGACGTGCAAATCATCTCAAACTGGTTTCTTGAACATGACAATGAGTTCACTTTACTCAAATGGCCTCCACAGTCACCAGTTCTCTATCCAATAGAGCAACTTTGGGATGTGGTGGAACGGGATCATGGATGTGCAGTCAACAAATCTGCAGCAACTGCGTGATGCTATCATGTCAATATGGACCAAAATCTCTGAGGAATATTTCCAGTACCTTGTTGAATCTATGCCACATAGGATTAAGGCAGTTCTGAAGGCAAAAGAGGTGTAACCTGGTACTAGTAAGGTGTACCAAATATAGTGTATATACACAGCAAATACACACATTAAAATAGTTAGTAAGTAGTAAGGAGAGTAATTTTCAATTCAATTTTCATACAAAATTATGTGAACTATCCCTTTTAAAGAAGCATTACCTGGTATATATTACATAGGGTATTTATTTATTAGCCCTTAAACCCTTTTTGTTGCCATCATTTACTTCCATTTTTTAGTAAAAATCCAAAACATTTTAATAAGATGCCAAGTGTTGACGTCTATGTCACTATATTCTGATGAAGAAAGAACAAATCTATCCAATTATTAACAGATGCACTCCACTTTTTTTTTCATCCCTGTTTCATTTTCAATCAGAGATATGAAGCAGAAGAAACCAATCGTGAATGAGTAAAGAAGAAAGAAGAATGAAAAGAGAAAAGACTGTGAAGGAGGTATTCTGCTTTCTCTGAAGTTCCTGTTCCCTCATTCTTCTCTTTTCTCCATCTCCCACTTGAGTGTACTGCAGTCCTCAGAGTATTAAACAAACATTACCAGAGAATGGACTTCAGAAGTTGAGAGGTTGATAGCAGAGGTGATAGAGGAGATGGAGAGAGGGAGAGAACAGAATGACAAGTGGCCAGGAGTCAGACCAGGCAAAAAGAACGTAATTCTAAGCCAATTTTGGAGAGGAGAGGTTATAAATATCCGTCCCAGCTTGTCTCTTGGAGCTGTTCACTGATTGGAGAAAAAAATGGAATCAGATATTTGGAAAAGCAATTTTTCCCGGACAATTACCCATGGATTGGATAAGTCCTGTTGAATGGAATGACACATGATTGTCCACTTCTCTCTCACACACACACACGCAGTAGAAGGAGCATGAGATTTGTGATCAGTCTCTACAAGAATCGCCATCCTTTCATACTGTACATACAGTATAGATATCAATGGTACAGTGTCAGTCTCAGCTATCAGGCCCATGGACTGTTGACTGAAAGGTCAGATAAATAAGGCACAGAGATTGGGAAACACTTTGTGGCTGACTCTGATCGGTTTGTTTCCTTAACGCAAGATGAAGCCAACAACTAGATGACTACAGAATGAGCGCTTAATATGACTAGAAAAATATTTTTGCAAAAGAGAATAACGTTTACCTCATAGTTTCTTAAAAATGGCTTTGTTTGAGACACATTTTGAAAAAAAAAATCACATTTTAAAAGTGTGTCTGGTAGTGAAGGGACATTTACCTAAAAAAAAAACCTTCACATTAAACAAACCTATTGTAACTGTGATTAGTTGCTTTACATATCACAACCATCACAATAAAAACTACAATGGAGTCCGGACCATCAGTCTGAAAGTCTGGGTACATAAGACCTGTTGCTTACTAGTACTAAGTATGTAAGTAAGTAAGTTAAATAAGGTAAGTTAAGTAGATAAAGTTAGCAAGTAAGTTAAGTTAGCAAGTAAGTAAGCTAAGTACGTATGTAGGTAAGTATATAAGTAAATACATAGGTAAAAGTTGGTAAGTAAATAAGTAAAGAGAGTAAATTAAGTAAAATACTTATTTACATAATTGCCTGCTTACTTTACTAACTTTACTTCAAGTTGGCAAGTATGTAAATAAATAAAGTTAGTTAGATAAACTATGTAGGTAAGTAAGTAAAGTAAGGTGAGTAAGTAAAGTACGTAGGTAGATAAGTAAGTAAGGTAAGTACAGTAAGTAAGTAAACTAAGTAAGTGGGTAAGTAAAGTGAGGTAACTTAGTAAAGCAAGTAAAGCAAGGAAGGAAGTGACGCAAGTAAAGTTAGTAAGTAAAGTAAAATAAAGTAGGTAAAGTAAGTAAAGTACAGTAAGTAGGTAACTAATGAAACTTGATACTTGCCTACTTTACTTACTTTACTTATATACATACTTGCCTACTTAAAGTGAGTAAAGTATGTTAAGTAAAGTATGTAGGTAAGTAAGTAAAGTAAGTAAAGTAAGTCAAGTATATAGGCAAGTACGTAAAGTAGGTAAGTGAGTAAATAAGTAAGCAAAGTATGTAGGTAAGTAAATTAAGTATGTAGGTAGGTAGGTAAGTAACGTAAATAAAGTAAGTTAGTAAGCAAGTAAAGTAAGTATGTAAAATATGTAAAGTACAGTAAGTAGGTAAGTAATGTAAGTAAATACGAAAGAAAGAAAGAAAGAAAGAAAGAAAGAAAGAAAGAAAGAACTAATAAATGAATGAATAAATTCGGCTTAAAACACAGTATAAAAAACTGTCCTGTGTTTTATAAAAGCATACTGATATCGTATAAGATTGAATAATATGTTTGGTTTAATTTGTCAAGGCAGTCAGTTATTGCATGCGCTTGCTAAATTATACCACTAGTGCACTGCATTTAGTTTAATGAGATATTGATTACATGGACCAGATGTGCTTGAAGAGAAATTTAGATTTAACTTTAAAACTATAAAAAGTACTACAGTAAGTATATTTAGTCCCATCTACAGAGTCAACAAAACTAATTCCGCTCAGTCATAGTCTAGGGGTTACGTATATGGTCAACATTGATGGATTAGTAAATGTTGTGCAATGAAAATAGGTTTTGATTCAGCATGCTGTGACTTCTGGGCCATGACTGATGACTGGCAAAAAAAAAAAAAAAACAACACTCTTCTGACTCCACAATTCTACTTTTGTTCCTCCGCAGCCTTAGTACTTGTAAAACTATGATAAAAACGTATGCTAGAATGGGGCACGGTGGCTCATTGGATAGCACTGTCGCCTCACAGCAAGAAGGTTGCTGATCCGAGTCCCGGCTGGGTCAGTTGGCATTTACGTGTGGAGTTTGCATGTTCTCCCCGTGTCCATGTGGGTTTCTCCCCCCACAGTCCAAAGACATGTGCTATACGATAAGTGAATTGGATGTACTAAATTGGCTGTTGTGTATGAGTGTGTGTGTGTGTGTGTGTGTGTGTGTGTGTGTGTGTGTGTGTGTGTGTGTGTGTGTGTGTGTGTGTGTGTGAATGCGAGAGTGTATGGGTCTTTCCCAGTACTGGGTTGTGGCTGGAAGGGCATCCGCTGCATAAAACATAGATATAAAGGAAAATAAATGAATGTATGCTAGAATATAATTTTTTTGCTCGCCTTTAAATAAGTGTCAGTCATTAATAAAGCATAATCATCAGATAAAATGAATAATACATAATAATAAAAATACGTAAACTAACCATTGTTTTATGCTGCAATACCTCCATTTAAATTTTTCAAAATAAAATAAAGCAAAAAAAATCAAATAAAGCAAAACAAAATCAAATTAATTCTAATTAAATAATTATTAATACTCTTTTGATGCATAAATATCAGAAAAAAAGGATGATATCTAAAAATTGGATAAATAAAAATTAACTAACATTATTTTATTCTCAATATCTCATTTCAAATTTCAAATTATAATAAATTTCAATTAAAAAATATTAATAAAATAAAAATAACTAAATAAATTAAATGAAAAAATAAACAAGCAAAAAGTAAAAATAAATAAACAAATAAAATTTAAATACAATAAAATAAAAATAAATTACAATTAATATAAAATAAAATAAATTTAAAATAAAAAATAAATAAATAAATAAGTAAATAAATAAAATAGACTCCAATCAAATCATTCTTACTATTTTAATGTAGAGCAGGGAATTGTAGGCGAATAATGAATAGGCCTTAATTGAAAAATGTCAAGAGAATAAAGCAGCAATCAGAAGTAATCCAATAATACTGAACATGCTAAAAGCCCAATATTTGACTATGAGAAATATTTGATACTCCCTAAGTGATTCATAATGGTAGTTAGGGGATGTGGAAGTCCACATTTGGTATCTCTTAGCCCTGTTTACACGAATACGTTTTAGAACAAAAGCGATCACACGTACACTGATTCTGCATGTTGACTGATTGCTTGCCTTTATTTCCTATATTGTATAAACTTGAATGTTATACTTTTATAATAGCCATTATTGATTATTAAAACTGATATTCAGCAAAGTTTCATAGTTTTCAATGAAAATGAGAGGCGGCAGTTATGTTATAGGCTTCATTTTGTTATAAATTTGCATACAGTGAGGATAACGGTCATATAAATGTAGCTACATGACGCATCAACATTTTTAGTGTTACGTTAATATCAAAATGAAAATAGGCAGTTCCTTATATCATGTTTTCATTGTTAAGATATAAAGTAGCCTACATGTGTCCTCAGGAGTTTGTTTTCCATATCAAACTTGCAAAGTCTGAACTTAGGGAACTTTGTGCACTTAATATTGAAAGAGAAGCCCCAATCAGATAGGCGAATGTCTGCAGACATTTTCAGATGTCTCAATTTTCCCCCATCCACACTGACACAGAGCAGCAGTGTTTTAAAACCAAAACAGCCTCTTCAGCTTTTTTTTTAACAAGTTCTGTTTTCAGGGCTCAAAAACTCTGGGGTAGTGTGAACGGAAGACGTAACCGTAGCAAAAAGTAAACTGTAGTAGTAAAAAACTAAAACGTATTAGTGAAAAAGGGCCTTAAGGCAAGGCGAGGCAAGTTTATTTATATAGCACATTTCATACACAGTGGCAATTCAAAGTGCTTTACACAAACAGGATTAAAAGAAACAAGCATAAGAAAAATAAAAACAAATAATAAAAATGGCTAAAAAAAATAAAATAAATAAGCATAAAAACAGATAAAATGTGTTATAAAAGAATGAAAAAGAAGAGAAAAATAGAATAGTGCGATCTGTCGGACGTAGCAAAGTGCTCATTCAGTAAAGGCACAGCTAAACAGATGTGTTTTCAGTCTTGATTTGAATGTGCCTAATGTTGGAGCACATCTGATCATTTCTGGAAGCTGATTCCAGCAGCGAGGGGTGTAGTAGCTGAAAGCCGATTCACCCTGCTTTGACTGAACTCTTGGAATTTCTAGTTTATTTGATCCTAAAGATCTGAGTGATCTGTTAGGTTTGTATTCAGTGATCATATCTATAATGTATTGAGGTCCTAGGCCATTTAGTGATTTATAGACCAGTAATAATACTTTAAAATGTATTCTGAATGTGACTGGGAGCCAGTGTAAAGACCTGAGGACAGGTGTGATGTGCTCTGATTTCCTGGTTCTGGTCAGAATTACATTCTGGCCATTACAGTTATCCACCCTGCTGCTGATAAAAGCATGAACAAGTCTCTAAGTCTTCACTGGAAACAAAGCATCTAATTCTTGCAATGTTTTTGAGATGATAGTATGATGATTTACTAACTGCTTTGACATGACTATTGAAACTCAGATCTGACTCCAGAGTCACACCAAGATTCTTGACCTTATTTTTTGTTGTTTGACCCTTAGAGCCAAGGTACGCAATCACCTTGAGAACCTCATCTCTGTTCCCAAACGCAAGTGCATGCCAATCATTGGCAAGGTTCTTAAATGTTCTGCCACTGAGAAAGCTCACACCCAGCTTGTTTTCTGATGTGAGATGATGTGCCCTTTTGACTAACACTGTCAGTATCCTAACCAATCCAACTGCAGTCAGGCTTGGTGACATTTTAGCAACCTTATTTGACTCTCAGATGCTTACCTGTGGCAAATAATGAGAGCGGAGCAGCTACTGAAAAATTCAGTTCATGGAATGACCCAACAGAAAGATCTGAGCCTGTCAAAGTGCTTCAATGTGGAAGGCTAATGCTAGACTGTCAGGTAAGAGGGATTCAGACGAGTGCCTGCTTCTTTGAAGACTCCGGCCCCACTCATCTCCTGCTGCTAGAGTCTGTGATATCAGAGAGAGGCACTTTTTAATGGTCCATCAAGTCTGGAAAGTTATCTACAATCTGATATGAAAACAAACAGACCTAACAACACTTTTATTTTTAAAGCAAGCAAAACATGACCCCTAAAATGATATATATTTTTTTCTGTTTAAAAAAAAGCATGTGGTTACATAACCAAAAAGTTTGATGTTGTTTTGTGCTCTCCAATAAATTCCATTATTTCAAATTCCTCACTAGGTTTCATCTACTTCATCCAAAGCCACAGTTGAGATTCTTGCTTTACAGCATGCCTAACCGTAGCTCCACATAAAAAAATTGTGATTGATGATTCTACTATTTGCATTTATTGATCTTAGTGTTAACAAGGTTCAGGTATCTAAGAAGAAAGTTATCAGGATTATCTAAAGAGTGCTTTGATTGGATACAATGAGTTCAGTAATACCTGGAAAATATATCCCATGGATCACAAAACTCCTTGCACTATAAACTGGTCCTTGCCTATATACAATATGCCACTGATCTTTTGACCCATTCACCAAAAAAAAAAAAAAAAAAAAATTCATAATATATTCCATATTATTCATTTTCCATGGGCTCAGAGGTTGCCACAGTGCAATGAACCGCCAACTATTTCAGCATATGTTTTATGCAGCAGATGCCCTTCCAACTGCAACCCAGTATTGAGAAACATCCAGGCACACGCATTCACACACAGACTCACACACTATGTACAATTTAGTTTATTCAAGTCACCTATAGCGCATGTCTTTGGACTGTGAAACACAACCACCTGGAGGAAACCCATGCCAACATAGGGAGAACATGCAAACTTCACACAGAAATGCCAACTGGCCCAGCCAGGACTCAAACCAGCGACCATCTTGCTGAGGTGAGAGTGCTAACCACTAAGCCACCATAGCACCACCACAAGAATGTAAAACAGTAATTTCTAGAACTATGGATGTTTGTACGAGAACTAGGAACCATTTTAATTAAAGGTATGGCTTTAAAATAACTAAAGGGAGTAGGGCCGTTAGAGAAAAACAGGAACTACCAAAGTCAGTCATTGATTCTGTTTGAATGACTATGAAATATAACCAGAAGGGAAAATTTTGTTCTTGGGGGACCAGTCTAGTGGATATTTCCAAGCTGATTTCCTATAACTACCAAGCGTGAAATCCCCTTTTATTTTGCTTAACATAATATTACCATGTGACATAATGGCGCAGTAGGTAGTGCTGTCTCCTCACAGCAAGGTCGCTGGTTTGAGCCCTGCCTGGGTCTTTTGGCATTTCTGTGTGGAGTTTGCATGTTCTCCCTGTGTTCGTGTGGGTTTCCTCCAGGTGCTCCAGTTTCCCCCACAGTCCAAAGACATGTGGTCTAGGTGAATTGGGTAAGCTAAATTGTCCATAGTGTATGAGTGTGTATGGATGTTTCCCAGAGATGGGTTGCAGCTGGAAGGGCATCCGCTGCTTAAAACATGTGTTGGATAAGTTGTTTAGTCAGTTTGATTGATGTAAGTCAGTGCTTCTCAATTCCAGTCCTCAGGCCCACCACCCTGCTCATGTTAAATGGCTCTCTTATTTGACACACAAAGATCAGTTTATGGCTCTCTCTGTTAACGAGTTGATGATCTGAATCAGATGTGTTAACGAAGACATGCAAAATGTGCAGGTCAGAGGGGTCCAAGAACTGGAATTGAGAATCACTAATGT
>NC_079448.1:40029000-40069000 GCF_903798145.1 Danio aesculapii | reverse complement strand
GCAAGTGCTCCACGTCCATCATTCCTTTACCACTATAGTCCTCATACATTCTTGTAGATGCAGAGTGAAAAAGACATTTCTTTAAATCTGAGAACTTCATAGTGTAATAAGATAACTGAAAGCATGCATTTATTAATGGCAGAAATGCTCATAATTAAAGATTCATCGTTAACTGAAAGGGTGTATTTTTAATTGATTAATTGTATCAGTTAAACGATTAATTAATAAACCTTTATTTTTTAATTGGCTGCATAAACGTGAAACACATATTTGTTAACTCAAGGGATGGTAACATGTGCAACCACACATGCTTACAGACATATTTTGCCAAAGAAGCGAAATGAAAGAAGAATATTGCTGGTCACAGTTTGACACAGACAAGTTGATGCCAAACCAGCGCTGATGCTGATTGCCTCTGTCCTGGATTCGCATCATAAACACTTTACTGTTTATTTGCACAATTGGAGAAAGAAGCCACAAAACAAAACTTTCTAAAATGTGCTCTGCTTTGAAAACAAGCTGGGCACAAGTCAGAGTTTCTAGCTTTTCTCTCCATTAGAGCAGTGGTTCTCAAACTTTTAAACCAGCGACCCCCAATGTAAGATCGTCAAGAACTCGCGACCCCCCACTACCAAAGTATATACAAACAATAAAAATAACCTTTTTTAAGCTGTTCACAATATTTTACCTATTATTACTATACATTACAGGGCTCGAAAATAACATTTTTGCTTGGTAGTACTGGTGCTCCTATCGTTAAAAATGTAGGCGCACGAGCCAAAATTTTGTGGCTTTCACCAATTAGTTACTACAAGTTTTATAAACAGATTTATTGCATTTGAAACCAACAATAATCAAAACTAACAAGCAAAAAATATATATGCATGCGTGAGGAAAATATGTCTCAGTGAAATCCCGTTATCACAAGAAAATACATTTTTATAACATAATTGAGTGACCAAAAGATACACAGACGGACTGCTCACCAGCCCTGCACGCACTGCTTGACATGAATTCATTAATGAATCTGTTAACGTTAACTGTGCTGTGTTCTCACGGGTGGTGTCTGATATTGCACAGATGCTTTTGACATATACCTTATTAAATGCATAGGTCATTTTAACAGCAATACCGGTCTTTTTATGAGCTGCAATATTAGTTTAATCTTAGTCAGTGCAAGCCCTTTTGCGATGCTGTACCTGGTGTTAACGTTTACATATAGCTGCACGGCTGACATCATCTGGCGATTAAATAAAGGATTAAACAGAACCTCTCGTGCTTAAAATGTGTAGATGTGGCAAACAGTTACCTGAAAACCCCGTCCCACTGACTTTACAATGAATGCTTTTGTTATTTTCATAGCAGACTTGAAGCCAATGGAAGTCTTTAATCCCCTCTTCGAAAAATGTAGATGGTGGATTAACATTCAGCACATGATCGGTAATCAGATGTGCCATTATTTGCAGCTTTAGGTGTTTCTAAATCTAAATCTGTCAGTGTTGTTTTCATTCTCATCTTCAGCGCTTTACATTTTCGCGGTTGTAGCTCCGGTCATCTGATGACAGGAGGCGTTGACTGAGTGATTGACAGCTGATTTTAGCCAATCCATTTGTGTTCAGTTCTTAGAGCAGTGGGCCAATAAGAAGAGCGCGAAGGCGGGGCAAACGTTGCGGGCTTTGAGCATCACTTGGCTTTGTTTACTGCGGCAAGTTGACATGACAACAGTTTTTAACTGTTCCTGAGCGCTGCGTTTCAAGTTCAAAGATGCATTCTGCCTGAACGTGTCCTAAATACTTTATGAATTTCTCAGTAATATCTTTTAAGAAATCTGAAAATATTAGCTCTTACTTGTAATACTGAAAAATATTTATTATAATCACTGAAAATTACACAATTTTTAAATCACTCTCGCGTCCCCTTGAAATTACTCTGCGACCCCCGCAGGGGTCGCGACCCCTAGTTTGAGAACCACTGCATTAGAGCATGCTCTGGCACTGCTCATAAACACAACAAAAAGGCTACAGTTGTGATGATTTAGTGTACAACCTACAAACCAACTTTTTTTCCATTTGAAAAATTAGTTATTAAAGGGCACCTATGGTGAAAAATCTACTTTTCAAGCTGTTTGGACAGACATATGTCTAGGTATAGTGTATAGGCCGTCATATTAGGGTGATATAAACGCACCGAGTCCTTTTTTTTTTTTTTTCAATTTAACAACATAAAAACAGTGGACCAATTGGAGCGTTTTTCAGACCGACCGCAACTTGACGTAGGAGTGCGGTCCCCCCGCCCACCGAATTGATTGACAGCTGCATAACATGTCCCGGTAGTCACGTGTATAAACATATCAACAAGAGAAGACAAGCGCAAAGCAACCGGGAATAAAAAGTCTGTTCAGTTCGCTAGGATCATCAATCATCATCAAATGGGATCAAGAGTGAGTTTTACAAGTTTAACATGTTTTAAAACAGTGCACATGTGTAATGAATTTGTCAGACACAAAATAGACACGTCAATTATTATCAATATTTTTAATTAAATAATTTAATTTTCATCTGATCAGTTAAGAGTTAAAATTTGGCTAACGAGTGGTGGTTGCCAGTTGCCAAATTTAACCAAAATAAGCATGCCTAATTAAGGCTGAGTTTTGTTTATTTTCAGGTATTAATTTCCAATTGACTCCCACATATTAATGCCATGCAAACTGTAATCCTCTGTGGAATTATCTATAGTTTCTTATATTCTGTGGCATGTGAGTTGGGGTACAACAGAGCTGCAGGCCCAAATGCAGTTTATTAACTCAGAGTCATGCAGGCAATGGTCAAAACAGGAACAAACAGTATCATGAAGAAAATACAAAATCGTCATCATGGTCACAAGCAAAGAGGTCGATACAAGTGGCAAAACAACATAAACAAGAAACAAGGCAAAGGTCAGGAAACAAGGCAAGGCTAGACAATAGAACGCCTTGCAATGCTACATGATAACAAGACTCAGCACTGTGTGTGTGTGCTAGTGTGGTGTATAAGTAGTCAAGGATATCAGTCCATGATGTGCTTCCCTGATTACGTCCACACAACTGGCTGATACGGAACTGGTGTGTGAGAGGTGAGTGATGAGAAATGTAGTGCAGTTCAGTGGCAGAATTGTAGTTCGGGTGGGTGATAGTTAGTGTTTCCAGTGATCTACAAGGGCTATATCACTGGTGATCGTGACATTTATAGTAGTAACTTGTTTAGTCCTATAATCCTATAACAATCCTATAACATTCAAAGTGCTTTTGGATGAAAGATCATAGCTTCTGTGTGAAAGAGCCTAAATTTCTTCATGTTGATGTTTGTGCCTGGGGCCAAGCTAAAAGCATAAAGAATTGTGCTCATGCCAAAATTCATGCAAAACTTTATTTTATTTTTTTGCAATCACCCTCTGAACTCTGTGTGTTGGTACCACAGTAGCTTTTCTTCAATGCATTCAGTCAACAATTCCTTTTTCCAGGAATGAAATACACTGGTGGAGGTTTGCACATTGCAGCCTAATGGACAAACATCTGTAAAGATGTTTGAAATAATTTATAAAAGAACCTTTTCAAGTGATAGTGAATCTAAAGGCAAATGCTTTGAAAGGTTACTCCTAAGAAGTCTTTGAGTTTATAGAAACAAGGCGTAAACAAGAAGTGATGCAATCTGGAATGTATTTGTGTATGAAAGGAAGACAGTAAAAAAAAGCACAAGCACAGGAATTAGTGGGCGAAAACCTGGGGCTCTTGTATAATATGAAAACACAGTTGGTCCTGTTCACTAATAATTGAGTACAAGTCTACTTCTGAGGGCAGGGAAGTTCAGAAAAAGTTTCCACTGGATTTATAACAGGTGTTAACACAGATGTCTTATATAATGTTTATGAATCTCAATTATAAATGAGGGAGAGCTTGGGCACAGTAGAACATTTTTGTTGACTTTTACTGTGTCCAGATACGATGCTACAGGATTCCAGGGACAAGTACGGTAGCTTGTGTCTCTACACTAGATGTGACATGACTAAAAAGGCCAATGTATACTTTTGCATTAGGTGCAGTACAGTATAGTAGAGTAGGTTCGGTGTAGCCTTCACAGGCAAGATACCCATCTCTATACCCTGATATGCACCTGTCAAAAAATTTAACTACACATCCCGCTGACAAAAAAGTGCAAGATCTGTGATTGGCTGGCTCGTTAAGTGTGGGCGGGGCTGAGAGCCGTCAGAGTGGAGCAATGCTGGTGGCACAAGCATTTCATCAACTGTTGAATCTTGCGAAAGAATTTCAGATGTATAAATTTTTTTGTATTTACTTCATTATTAAAATTGCTACAATTTTTTCATATTCTTGCCTCCTTGAATGAGTTTAAACTACTTCTACAATACTATCGTAAGGATGTCTGGCATAAACGCAAAACACTATCAAAGAAACTTTTTTTAAGACATGTTATTGTCAGAACTGCACAGACAGAACGGAGAAATATAAATGCGTACAATGGTGTCGACTATGTTTAAGATTTGTGCAGTGGACTATGGCCATAACTCAATGCAGAAGTAAACGTTCTGCTTAAGATGCAATAGACTCAATTAAATATCACCCAGTGATCAACCAGTTAAAAAGCGTGTATTTGGAGACCACTTGAATGGTCAAGAATTGATGAAGTAGGTGATGTGAAAAAAAAACAAAAAAACATTGAGGCTCTTAAGCGACAGTGACAAACAGCAAGCTTTGGACGTTTATATTAGTTTTATATTTTCTAAACATAAATTTTGTATCCCACAAGCTTATAGACATCCTTAAAATTAGCATACTGATACATTTGGGAGAAAAAGCTAGATTTAATTTCAAGAGAACTTTATTAATAATAACATTAATTCAATTTTAAATATTTGTAACATTATTAAAATACAAGACACCATCTTTGTCATGATTTATACTTGAGAATTGACATTATTTTTCTAAGATTTGAGGTAAATTTTCCATTATTGCTCTCAGACACACATTATTAATATTCATGAGACCTAAACAATATATTTATAACATTTTCAAGTAAAGTAAATATTCAATAACAATTACTATAAAAAAAACATTTGACTTTTACTTGAGTGAAAGTCATAAAATAGAACCGAACCATATAGTTATGCAAGTAATTTTAGCTCTTCTTTCTGAGGATGAATTATTAGATGCATTAAAAGACAGAACAATGTGCAGGCATTGGATGAGTTTCTGCCAAAAGCTCAACTGACAGGCCTCTCATGTATTATTTCAGACCTGCGTCTCTTCAGACCTTAGCACTGTGCAAGAGCTATGAGTTTCTGCAAGTTGTGATTGAAGTTGTGCATGACCTTCTAACTGAAGTATAAACAACAAAAATAAATAATCCACATTTTTTTCTTAGTCTCACTGTATTTTTAAGAGAAAACAATACATGCAACCATAATCAAAGCAGTCCCTTAATACACAAAGTGCATAATACAGAGCTGGTTACAGTACAACTGCACTGTTTAGCCTAAAATATGATTATGGTTATGCAGAGATTTGATATTATCTTACTGGAAATATAAGGTGGTTAGTCACTCACTTATTATCCTTTGGCTTAATCCCTTATTTATTAGGAGTCTCCACAGCTAATTGAACCACCAATTACACTGGCATTTGTTTTTTTTTTTTAGTTTTTTATGTGGCAGATGCCCTCTTTTTAAGCTGCAACAAAGTGGTGGGAAACACCCATACCACACACGCATTCATTCACTACTGCCATTTTAGTTTCAACCAATTCACCTCTACCGCATGTCTTTGGACTCGAACCAGCCACTTGTTTGCTGTAAGGTGACAGTGCTAAGGGCCCTATACATGGCGCAATAAGGCACAAGAGCTGTTTGGCGTGATTTGTTGCTATTTTCAGACAAGCGTAGCCCTAATTTTCACGTTTTGCGTCACGTTGTTTAAATAGCAAATCCATTTGTGCCACATTGTGGACTCATGTGTGTGCCGGTCTATAAAGGAGGTGTGTTAAGGAGCATTGTTGGCGGGTTGCTATTTTAGACTGCACCATTGACCAACTGAAAGCTGTTCTAAAGTCCAACGCAGCGTTAGTTATACGCTTACACAGGTCCAAACACTTACACATTGCTTAATACACACAGGTTGTAGATTAATAGACAAATATCCTTACAATATGAAATAATTGCCACGGCCTCCATGCCTTCATGTCGTTTTTTTTTTTCAGTTTATTCATGACAATTTTAATATGCATAAAGTTATTATTTATGGCAGTATTATTTATTAAATGAATATTTATATTAGATACAATAAAAACAAGTTTAGATTTGTCCAGCTGTCGGGTTTTAGAGACATATGCATCACTATGTGGGAAATAAGAATAGGACGCGTGTATGGATATAACTTTTTTTCGACCACACTTCGTTATCATTGTTCATTTATTTCTTTGCAGAAATTAGAACTAAATTTAGAAATAGTTTTAAAAATCTTTGCACATAAACTAAATTAAACATGTAGGCTAATGGATGTCTTCTGTGGAGTGCGTACATTTCCTTATGCACCAAAGTAAAAGAGTAAAGAGTAAAGTAAAGTAAAGAAAAGAAAAAGTAAAGAGGCCAAATAGAGAAACTCGTTCTTTATCCTCGCTGCAGATAGAGAAGCATTCAGTTTTTTGGAGAAGTCCATGTAAATAGCAAATGCGCCATGGCACAACACAACTGACTCTTATGGGAATGGGAGATGAGATTCTGAGTGGTTTAATACATGTTATGCTAAAACACACCCATAACTCATTAAGACAATATTAAGAGAATACGCACAACCTTGTTAGACCATGCGCCGGGGCATAAACTGTATTTTTACATAATTAAAATAACAAAAGTGGATTCGGACATACCCTTAATGTTTTTTCCCCTTGCGCTTTAGACTTTGTGCCTAGATCGTTAAAATAGAGCCTAAAGTCACTGAATCATTAATTTAAACAATTAAAAGTACATAAGCAAATTAATTAATAAATAAATAAATAGACACACACACACATACATATATACATATATATATATATATATACATATATATATATATATATATATACATATATACATATATATATATATATATATATATATATATATATATATATATATACATATATATATACATATATATATATATACATATATATATATATATATACATATATATATATATATATATATATATATATATATATATATATATATATATATATATATATATATATATATACATATACATATATATATATATATATATATATATATATATATATATATAGGACAAAAACATCTATACCTTGTACACAAAGTAACACACTCCAACCAAAATGTTCACACATTTTAGACAAACTTGCCAGGCTCTCACGTTTTCTACACCCTTGAATCCATTTAGAGACATCAGTTCTCCCCAGGGCTTAAACTCGCTTTACTTTCATCTGTTTTCAAAAATGTATGAATTTTTGACAAGTCAGCAGATAACACACATCCCCTTACATCACCGTCAGGCTTGTCAAAGACATGTTGGAGTTGAGATCAAAAATATATATACTGTAGATATAATAATAATGCACAGGTGTTGTGTGTACGTGTGTAAATGTGGAAGACAGACTGTGGCTCTGCATACTGTAATTGTACCTGTGCATGATAATAAGCAGGCTTGTTTTTTTGTCCTCAGTCTAATGTCTGTCTTCCTCTCATTCTTAGCAGCGCCTGAGCTATATGTGATCCTCTGTTTGGGAGATTAATTGATTAAAATTCTGCTGCACGTCTTCGCTAAACTGGTACACGGTGATTCTGCATACTAAAAGTCACTTTCAGGTTGACAGGAAAAGGCAGAAGCTTCTTACAACTACATCAGTGAAATGACCAGGACAGAAGCTTTACATCTAAATTTAGGAAGCTCATTAAAAGGGCCTCAGTAGAAAATAAAGGCCTTTTCAAAAATAATTTCCTCTCTTTTTTGTTGTAAGCAAACACAAAATGCCTGTCCTATGATCTATAAATAAACAAAAAACAATCAAACAAACAAATAAAAAAGTCAAACTGTATTATCCCTACTGAAACTACTGAGATGCTAGAAGTAATACATATTATATTTCACACTTATGCTATTATTTAGAACGTTGATTGCACTAAATGTATTATATCTTTTCTTTTGTATTAGAACTGTCAATTTAATACATTAATTAGATTTTTAATTGCAGTAATGTGTTACCCAAAAATCAGCACCAATGAAAATGTGATCTTGTTATTTATGCGTAATAGACTTACGCAACTTTGATTTTAAATTTGTGACCGTATTTCCATTGTTGATTGTTTTCATTAACTCTGTATTTTAGTTACTGAATGATTTAGCTTTTTTTGAATGAATCATGTTAAGTTGAATCAGGTGAGTCAATGATTCCATAGCTACTTTCCATCCACCTATTTTTATGCACATTTTGGATATACGCATAAAAAAACGGTAGATGGAAATGCCAAGATGCACATTCATTTTGAAAATGTGCATAAAAATATATGCGCATAACTGAGTAGGATAAACTTTTAATTCGATAAGAAAAGATTTACATAAACTAAGATGGAAACACTTTTACCGAACAAATTCCAGTATGCGCATGAAAAAACAAAAAAAAAGGTCATGTGATTTTGTTACAAGATATCATGTGGTGATAAAAATGTGTGTTAATGAACAAAACCAGCAGGCTGAGCACATTGTAAAACATCTGAAATGTGTTTTGGTCATTCTAAAACGCCTCAACTGTTTCGGTATTAGTGTTATTATATTATTAATGACCTCCAGAACTGTCAAGAGTGTCTGTGTGCTGCGTTTGACGCCTTGATGCAATGAACACGCCATCACGTGTTCATTGCATGTCGTGAATTGTCTTGAGGTGCAAGTCATTTATTAAATAAAGAAAAGATTCACGCAGCTTCTCCCACCGCAGCAAATTCCATTTTTACTGTTGATATTTGCTGCCAGTTATTCAGTAAGGGGAGATTTTGTTTTGTTCTGTTTGACTCGTTGGCAAAAAACAGCTACAATGTGATCAGAGCAGAAAAATCCAATATTCTAAAAGGTATAATAAATAATATGATGGGTGTTTTGAGCTGAAACTTTACAGACACATTCTGGAGACACAAAAAACTGATCTTATATCTTGAAAAAGGGGTAAAATAGGTGCCCTTTAAAGTGAGTACTCCAATGTAACTACAGAATATCACTAGTGTAAGCACCATCATTTACACCAATAATGGCTTGCATTCAGTGATATTATCTACTAGAATAGAATTATCTTAATATCTGAAAAATGTCCAAATGTCCCTCTTTTAAGAAAACAAACAATTATTTACTGAAACAACTGCAATCTGAGCATGCATTCTTGTGTAAACGGACAGCACAACCCTTCTACTTGAAACAAAGATTTACCATTTCTGGCTCAAGGGTACGGCCATTATCGCTGAAGCAGGGTGGTAACAGCATAGTTATAAACTGAAATCCCAGTGAACCCTGAGAACACTGCTTCCAGGGTTTTAATAGAAACCAGGGGAATATAAGAACACAGATATATTCCATTTGTGCATCGGCTCTTAACATGCATTTTGTCAGCAGCCAACGAACACCGCAACAAGAGAGAGCAGCGTGATGATCAATGATTCCCTCTTGGGAAAACAGTCAATGCGAAGCTTAGTTAGTTCTTAAGAGTGTCAAGAAGACGGTACGCTACTGTATGGAGGGGAACTCATTTATTTGGAAATCCCAGCTACGGTAGATCAATATAATATCATGCATCCCCCTGCTCTTGCGCGAGTGTCTCAGAGCTTTCATTAATGCACAATAATCACAGCTGAGTCTAATGGTTTCTCTCCCTCTCTTCCCACTCTCCCTCCAGGCGATGTATCCCGTGCACGAGATGTGTCACGCTAAGCAGAATGAATGGCCGCACTCTGAAAACACAAATTGCAAAGTAAACAGATTAGGGTGGAAAAACTACTCCCCTCCACCTTCTTCCCGCTCATTTCTTCCTCTCATCTCCCCCAGGACCAGCAGGATAGGATGGATGACGATGGAGACGTGCTGTTCGGTCAACTAGTTTGAGCCCTACCGGTTTAACCCTGAAATCAATACGCAGCCCCCCTTTACATGCCTAAAAGATGTCTTACTTGAAATCCGTCCCACTGGCTGGAAGTAATGGAGCATCTAGGCCGTGCACTATCGTAATTTTCATTACACCCCAGCAGACACTAAATTGTGATAAAAGGATTCATATTGCGGGTACATGCCTCCACTGGAGCAGAAACAGACAGTGATAAATAAAGAGAGAATGCTAGTGTTGTTGTTTTTTCATACATGTTTGTTCATGGTATTTTATCTTGGCCTACTTGGAGCAAAACAAAAGGAGTTACCGTCCAATGTAACAGCATTCGCTCATTCCTCTGAGGCAGAGGGTATAGGAAATTACATTTGGAAGTCTATTTTTCTCCACCAGAAACATTACGACATTGCTGACCTCCTTTTGCTCTTCTTAGCCACAAGAACAAACCTTCAACAAAATTATATTAGCTGAAGTTCAAACACTTATTTCATTAAGATGGCTTCTGCATAGCTATATCCGACATTTAGAAACAGCAGTATAATTATTGATTACAGTTATCTGAGGGGTTTAAGAGTCAAAAGCTTTGTAACACATATCACATTATTGTGATATGTAACACATTCGATAAGAACACATTGTAACACATATATTATTATTAGGTTTTGTTTATTTGATAAGAATCTTCTTGCTTAATGCATTTAAAAATAAAAATGACTTGTTTAAATAAGAAGAAGCTTAAAAGAATAATTAATAAATATAAATACATACATTTATTCACTCCAAAACACAAGAATGAGACATGGGAGGATATCTATTGCATTTGTTGAATGCCACACAATGCACATACTGTAAAAGTATAAAAAAAAATAAAAAATAATTATTTATTTATTTTCCTTCATCTTAGACACTTATTTATCAGGGGTCGCCACAGTGGAATACAGTGGAATGCCCTTCCAGTTGCAACCCAGTACTGGGAAACACCCATAAATTCTCTCATTCACACATGCACTCATACATTACAGCTGATTTAGTTCACCTAATGGAATATATGCACAGCTAGTGCATATATACACTATATACACGCATATATACACGCATATATAGTGCACACTCTCCCTAGCCAGTGACAAACTTCCAGTGAAAGCTTTATGTGACTATTTTCAATTTCATAAGGTT
Source organism: Danio aesculapii (assembly GCF_903798145.1). Lineage (NCBI taxonomy): Eukaryota > Metazoa > Chordata > Actinopteri > Cypriniformes > Danionidae > Danio > Danio aesculapii. The sequence goes on along the minus strand of NC_079448.1, from coordinate 40,057,673 downwards.
CCTTTCACAGCATCAATGTTGTAATGTAATTCAAATATAATCAGTTAAATAGACTTAAGCATCCATTTGGTTGTGAAAGCATAAAAAGTGATGAAAGATTGTTTAAACGCAAGTGCGGTCATTAGCAGCAGGCGATTGCAAAAATTCCAGATATTCTGCGGTAAAATTTATTTCCATATTTCAAAGACATGGTGTGGAAAAATATTATTTATTGCAGTGCTTCTTGTTTGGTCTATCTCAGGCAGGCATTGAAGATCGCTGTTTTTTAAAGAAATCGGATCTTAAAGACAGCGATTTTGCATGGGATGACAATTACCCAGAAGCCCTGGGGCTGGCTGACTGAAATGAAAAGTGTGCATATACCCCATTAAAGAAAAATAAATAGCTGCTAGAGTGGAGATCTCCGAGTTCGAGCCTGTGAACCGCAATTGTGTATTGTCAACAAATGCGGACATCCCAGATAGCACCCTGAGAAACCTGGACATCTCAGTGGCTCCTCTGGCAGCACTGGATATGATGCCCCCTACTGGAAACCCACATAAACATGGGGAGAACACGCAAACTCCATACAGAAATGCCAACTTGCCCAACCGGGACTTAAACCAGCAGCCTCCATGCTGTGAGGCAATAGTGCTGACCACTGAGCCACCATGCCACCAACCCAATATTATTCATTCATTTTCTTTTCAGCTTAGTCCCTATATTAATCCGGGGTCGCCACAGCAGAATGAACCGCCAACTTATCCAGCATATGTTTTACACAGTGGATGCCCTTCCAGCTGCAACCAAACACTGGGAAACACCCTCTCATTTACACACATACACTACAGCTAATTTAGTTTATTCAATTCACCTATAGCGCATGTTTTTGGGGGAAACCGGAGCAGCCGGAGGAAACCCATGTGAACACAGGGAGAACATGCAAACTCCACACAGAAAAACCAGCTCACTCAGCCGGAGCTAGAACTAGCAACCTTCTTGATGTGAGGCAATTGTGCAACCCACTGCGCCACCGTGATGCACAAAACCAATTTTAGTTTGATTAAAAATAACACACAGGAGTGAATAATGTGCCAACAAATGCTAAAATGTGTCAAATACCCTCTTTTTTTCCACGCAAAATACTTTAAAAAAATTATGAAAATATTGTTTTGATTGCTGTTTCTTCTGATTTTCTTCTCTTTCTGTTCAGTGCAGTAACATTGAATTCATACAAAAATACTAATTCTGTTATTAAATCGCTGACCCTCATGTCATTCTAGTCCCCCAAGACATTTGTTCATCTTTATAATTCAAATGAAGATATTTCAGATGAAATCCAAGAGCTCCCTCACCCTCTATAGACAGCAATGGGTCTGAGACGTTCAAAGTCTAAAAAAGATACCAAAAACTTTGTCTTCGATATAATCGGCACTGGCAGTAAGTTAACCTTTGTATAACTTTGGTTGAAGTTTGTATTAAGTTGTATAAGATGTATCAAGTTATGAATAGTTTGTATACATTTAGTTGAATCTTGAATAACGTATTAAAATAAGTTAAAGGAAATGTACAAATATTTGTTGTCTTGATTTTTTGTCATTACATTTATTACAGTGTATGGGTTTAACATTTGGTAACATTATTGTTGTTGTATGCATGTTCACATGTAATTTTGCAATTTACAATACCCTAGCTTTTTGTGCACTCCTGTGTTAGTGTGGATTCATTCATTCCTTTTCCTTTGGCTTAGTCCCTTATTTTTCAGAGGTCACCACAGCTAAATGAACCGACAACTTTTGCAGCATATATTTTAAACTGCGGATGCCCTTCCAGCTGCAACCTAGGGCTGCTCGATTATGGGAAAAATCATAATCACGACTATTTTGGTCATAATTGTAATCACGATTATTCAAAACGATATACAGTTGTTGAGAACTGTCAAAAAGTCACAGTTACTCATCCTCTAAATATTTCCTAATTTAAGTTTAACAGATTAAGGATTTTTTTGCAGTATTTCCTTTAATATTTTTTCTTCTGGAGAAAATCTTATTTGTTTTATTTTGGCTAGAATAAAAGCAGGTTTAAATATTTTGAAACCTATTTTAAGATCAATATTATTAACCCCCATAAGCAATGTATTATTTTGATTGTCTGCAGAAGAAACTACTGTTATACAATGATTTGCCTAATTACCCTAATTAAGCCTTTGATTTGCACTTTAAGCTGAATACTTGTATCTTGAAAAATATGCTGTAAAATGTTTTGTACTGTCATAATGTTCACATGAAACTGAGCTTTGCAGGGCAACAAATGTGTACAACTGAAAAAGGGGGTGGTATATGAAGCAATACCATATTTGATATCCTTCTCAATTTGAGAATTAGTTCCTCATCCTCAAAAATAAAACCATCATACAACAGTCCCATCACAAATAAAGATGACAAAAAAAATCTACTGTACCTGTGTGCGGCAACCAATAAGGTATTGCAATGGTTATATTTATTTGTTTATTATTTGTATTTTATTTGCAGGGAATGAGACCGTTGCATCACAGTTGCATGTTACGCCTGATTTATTATCAAAGCAGTGTGAGGATTATGAGTCAACAATGAAATTTGGAAACACACAAAGAATCCAGAAACCTGAACGTTTTTCTCTTTGGCTTGAGGCACACATCAGCTTAGCATGTCTTTGTTTGAAGGCCCCGACCCTGACCGCCCGCCCACCCCTGACTCCAGTTAGGGGGCTTAAGTTTGAGGCAATACTTTAATGAATCCGATGTGGGGAATTTTCAATATACGGTTCACACTCAACTAGTTATCCTGAACAATGGGAACTGGAAAGGCCCACAGCTGGCCAGAGTACAGCAAGACAGGGTTGCCAAACGTTTATGATAATGCCCATTCAGCAGCACAATGCAGGATTAGCACCGCAATGAACTTGGAAAGTGTCCACTGCAGTTCTTACTCTCTCTCTTTTGTTTTCTCTCCCATTTGCTCACTAAAACATTTATTACAAAGATTAAGCTAAAGAGTTATTTACAGTTAAGATGTTTAATAAAGGGTGTGTGTATGTGTCAGGGTTATTATTGGTAACTGAAACTAAACAACTAAATTAATAACCAATAACAAAGTAATACAAATAGAAAATCACAGTTAATGTACTAAAACTTCAACTGAAATTTAAATTGTTCATTTATTCATTTATTTTCCATCGGCTTAGTCTCTTTATTCATTAGGAGTCACCACAGTGGAATGAACCAACAACTTTTTCAGCATATGTTTTACACAGTGGATGCCCATCCAGCTGTAATACAGTACTGGGAAACACCCATACACTCTCACATTCGCACACATACACTCCAGCCAATTTAGTTTAATTCACCATACAATGGTAATGCGATTCACCATATATTCAACATAATGCGATTCACCTTTTGCGACCTCACAGTTTCGCAGATTTTTTTTACTTCAATGCTTTTTTTTTAACAGAGCATTGTGTTCTGCGTCCTGATTGGTTGTAGACCATTGTCAATCAATCTCCTCTGTGCCATCCAAATAGACACACAACATCATAAGACGTTAATATTAGGTTAGATTTAGGTCGCCAGAGTTTAAGGACAACGTTATTTTGACGTCCAAAAACGATGTGAAATGATGTTGATATGTTGTTGATTTTAGGTTCTGTTGGAAAGACCAACGTTGAGCCAACATCTTAAACCGACATTATATTGACATCAAATACTGACATTTATTTGTCAGGTATGGCAACCAAAATCCAACGTCTGATAGATGTCATATTGGTAACGTCCACAAAACATCAAGCTGTAACATCATTAGAATTTGATACTTTGTTGTTTTTAGGTTGTATCGGAAAATAATCAAAGTTATTTACAGCCATATATATATATATATATATATATATATATATATATATATATATATATATATATATATATATATATATATATATATATACATATATATATACACATACATACATATATATACACATACATACATATATATACATACATATATATATATATATATATATATATATATATATATATATATATATATATATATATATATATATATATATATATATATATATACACACACACACACACACATATATATATATATATATATATATATATATATATATATGTATATATTTTATTAATTTTTTTTAGAAAAATGATAGGGGATTCACAAATTTACTTATAAAGTAATATATCTAATAAAATGCAGTGTTTCATAGAAATATTATAGCACTTTAATTAACTTTCAAATAAACATCACGGATAAAGAAAAGTTTTAATTAAAATAAATACTGATGATTAAGGCCATCTTAGCTGTGTTTAAAGTACAAGCTAGTTTGGATGTTTGTATTTACATATGATTTTTCAATTACTTCACAGAGTCTTCTGTTGACAAGCTGTCATTGTGTGCACATCTGATCATTCTTCTGAAGTGGATTTGTGTGCGCGGTGTGTGTTTTTGTGAGTCTTCTTTGAGGGCCGCTGCCATATTCTCTCTGTATTTTCTCATTTCAGAGGGTGATTGGTATTTGGATGGATTTGTCTATCAGACTCAGAGAGTGATGGCTAGAGCTTTTAACAAGTTAATTTTCTAGTCCAGTTTCCCTGTGATTGCTGGGAGACAGCACAATCCTGGGAGAATTAAGTCTTGCTATCTCCAGTGCTGCATTGTATTGGAGCCCTACAAACCGCTTCGCTCCAAAGAAAGAGATTTAGATGTTGTGTCGTTGACTGATAAAACCCTCCATCCATAAGGATTCAGACAGAGAGAGAGAGACAGCGAGAGAGTATAGAGAAAGAGAGAGAGAGAGAGAGAGAGACAAGACAAACATCTATGGGAGAATAAATACCTAATGCACAGTCTTACAATATGCACATTAATCATTGAAATACTACAAATATAATAAGAAATTTTCAAACTTGGCCAAAACTTTTTTGTCTGAAAGTTCACCATACTTTTTACTTAGTTAAAATGACTGTGGTTATAACTACTGTTAGTAATATTTTAAGATGAACATTTACTAGACTGAAACAGCTTTTCAGGAAAGCTTGTCAGTCACAATTGTATTGCCATTGCATTAAGTATTTTTGATTATAATACTAAGAAATATAATTTTTCTAAGACGTCATATCAGCAGAGTAGCTGACTGTCAGGTTAAAGTGGTTTTGGAGCATAAAAATAATAAAGGGTTTAGTTTTTCAAACATTAGAATCAGTTTTCACACTTTTGCTTGTTTGTTCATTCATTCTCTGCTCAAATATTATTATTCATAGTAAGACTAATAATAATAATAATAATAATAATAATGATAATAATAATAATAATAATATATATAATAATGGTTTTTGTTGTTTTTGCTATGATTTACTAAAGAAACCCACAAAATGTAATTCAGTGTAACAATAGTTGATAAAACTATGTAAGTATTATTATTAAAAACATTATATACTAACAATTTATTTAACCTATAGTGATATTCAACTGGCCCAGCCCCGAAATAGTAGAAGAAAATAAATAAATGAATAATATTATTTAAACAAATCATAATTTAGATGTAATAAGCTATTTTTTCGACATGTTTGTCCTTTCCGTTTGAAACACACAGTTTGAATAGGTGTGGTAGATTGTCTACTCAGATGTAAATGCCCACTACTGGCTGAATGTTTTCCATATCGTCCATATAAGAGGACAGCTATTTGCGTAAACTTCTGCATGTACAGTATATACAGTATTTACACCACTGTTGCAACTAGTTATGTCAGAGCTGTGAGGGTAATCTTTTCTCCTCTGATGTTAGAGGACCTTAAAGCTGATAAGTACAGAAGCAGAGGAGTTACACTGTGAGTTATTCATGTTAAAAATACATAAATACACACAACTACATGTCAAGCAATCTGAAAAAACAGATAAAGCAATAGAGATCCTCTACACACTTATGTGGGCCAAATTTACTTTATTTATATTTATATATATTTATATATATATATATATATATATATATATATATATATATATATATATATATATATATATATATATATATATATATATATATATATATATATATATATATATATTTGTCACAGCATTGTCAGCTCCACTTTATCTCCTTCATGATTTACTCGAAAGGCTCATTGGGAAAATGTGCCCTTGTTTACATTTTTGAGAACTGAAAAATATGTGCTTGTGGGTACATATGTCTGCATTTTGTGTGCAAAACAAACGCTATGGGTGGTACTTACCTTATATGGATACTTATCACGTATGGATTTTACATATGAATGGCTTTTCCAGCCTAGCTGGTTTGCTGGTAGCTCACATGAATGGTTTTAGACTTAGGACGTGGAGCTGAGCAAACCATGTTTCAAGTCCGGCAAAGGATGGTTTCAGAAACCAGGTAAGACTAAACTCACAAAAAGCTGTGATACAGCAGGGTACAAGCGCATGTCTGTGACAACTTTTGTCTTCTTGTTTGCTTTTGAAAACACTATCGGTTAGGTTTAGAAAAGAGAGTGTGTGAGAAAGACTTTAAGGTACACAGAAACACACACAGTGGCCTCTAGTGTAGAGGTCTGCATTCCCGCGGCTGTGCCCGATGACTTACACAAGCTCAACGCATGACCAGTGCATTCTGCATGTGCTTTTTATTCGCAGCCTGTGCACGCATCATCTGCCTATTGGTCCTCAGAGCGGCCTTTACCAACATGGGAGAGCAAAGTGAGGATGCTCTATCCCTCAGCTTGCATTAGATAACGGTCAGTTTACTGTAGGAAACCCACATCAGGCAAGAATGATATATGGTAGTCTTTTTCATGTGTCACAGACGCAAACGGAAAAAAATAAATAAATACCCTGTGCAAAAAGATTTATATTTACCTGGAACAGAAAATTGTTCAATTACAAAATTATTTCAAGTGGGCAGCGGGTGAACAAGGCTGAATATATGGCGGGAATGAGACAAAATACTTAGTCCCACGCAGACCATGAATCTGGTGAATTTACGTACGAGAAAACAAGCTACAGTACCGTATTTGAGATTATCAGAAATATCCACAGTAGCCTCAAGTGGATTTGTGAAAACTCCAAGATGACATAGCCTCTGGTACATATTTCTTGGTTCTCAAAAATGTATCCCTGGGCACATAATATCAATCAGCCTGGGTTGAATGTATTACTACATGTGTGTGTGTGCAGTGCTAAATAAGCAATGGTGTGGAATCATTATTCTACTGAGGTAGAGTTAAGCCAAACTATTACATAATCAAGTGGTACATTTCATAACCTGTCATTTTGTCAGATTTGCAGCTTCAGATGTTCAAGATGTAGGCTGACAAGAAAGTTTTAAGTTCTGAAACTCTCATGGCATTTTTACAGTTGAGAGACCGTTTATATTTCAAGGGATCAAGCTAATTTTGATTTCTTGGTTCACAACCCCTTTAAATAAACAGTAAAGAGGATTTCACTCATTTTTCTATTTTTCCTCCCACCCTCTCCATTTGCTGTATGCCATATTCTCAGTGAATTTAATGGCCTTCCACCATTTGAGTAATTTCATACAGTCAGGTCATCTATAACCAAGGCAGAAACGGATGAAGACTTTAACACCTGCTGCTCCTGGTGTCCAGCGTGGAGTTTGATAGATCAGAGCATGTCTAAAGAAATCCTCCTCAGGCCATTTCTCCACCTCTCAGAGAGGAGTCTGGGGTCATTAACCACTTTCATTTTTTACCTCAGAATTAATCCAGTCTAATAGGTCACTCAGTTCAGAGCCAAATATAAGGAAGGCGAGAGAACAGAGCAATACATCTGCCTGCTAAACACACTAATCTGTCTGTTATTATTATTCTGGAAATAATTACCTCAGCCCTGAGAGGCATACCCGAAAAAAAAAAAAAATTGAGGCGATCAGGAATGTCGGGGCTCTAAGCTGAATTAAGCAGGGACGGGCCCCGCAGGATTGCTGCTCGACACCGGCTGAGAGAAGATGAGATGGCATCCTCGGGCCTCTTCATACTGACGGAGCTCTTGGGAGACGAGGAGAAACGGAGGCTAAGAGAGAGAAGAGGCTGCCGCATGTGGCTAACTGTCAAATTCAGACCTGAAAGGAGGGGGAAAAAGGCATGGATATGTGTAAGGAAATCTCCTGCTGAAATGGAGACAAACGCTGGGGTAAACGATCTGAAGGGAAAAAGGAAGCATCTATAAGGTGTGTATCATTATGCGTAGGTTTACTGTTGGGTTATATATTCTATTCCTCCTATGTTTTATACTTCATCATGGACAAGTGAATAATCCTGGGTAGTCGTGTGTTAAGATTTTACAATTCACCCTTGTAAACTCCAGGTTAACACTACAATTAGCATATTTATGAGGACGATAAACAGCTTTTTTTAATGAATATACATTTAATAACTGTGGGATTGTAAATATGTTGACATGTAAATCTGCTCTAGAGATTTTAGAGTCACCTGAATAAACAGTTTATTTTACAAATTTATGTGGTTTTATTTTATAGCATTTTTAATATTAATATGAATAATTTGATATTAATATATATTTTTTTTTATTTAATATTATTTAACACTAGGCTATTAAAATCATATCATAGCATCATATTAAATGCAAGAAGAGGTTTATTTTTAACTGTTAATATCAGTAATGATAAATATTAATGTCATGTATGTTCTGTATAATTCAGGCAGTTTTTTGCTTATGGTTGAATGTACATTTTAACTACTATTTTGTTGTCAGAACATTCAAGTGTTAACCAGATTGACATTTCGCTAAGGCACAATATTTATAGTGATAAATTGTTTATATAAAATGAATTTTTATGTATTCCCTGCTTTTGAGGACACAATATAGATTTAACTTGAAACTGTAACTGTAACTTTAGTTTAATTAAAATGAACCACTGTCATTCCTATTATACATTTAGATAATCAAAACGATAAGTAAATTATATACCTCATTACCCTGTTAAAATATAATTTCATGTTTCTTACGATAATTGCAATTCAATAAAGTCTCAATACATCAAGCATACACATAATTGCTATAGTTTCTGTAACTATTTCACATTACCTCTTCAACATATTTAACATGTCAACATTAATAATTAAAAAAAAATGTCATGTTTAGCTCATACCTGTCAAAATGCAATATGCAGTTATTTAAAACTGATACATATACATCATCTGAAATGTGAACTAATAAGGTTTTAATTTATGTGTGGTTTGTTCGGGAAAAAAAAAATTGGTTGATATACAGCGCATCTGGAAAACCTTGAATCTGAGGGTTCAAAAAATAACAATAAATAAACAAAATACTCAGAAACTCACCATTAAAGGTGTAAAAATTAAGTAGTTAGCAAGGTGTATTACTAATTAAAACGTGAGTTTCAGTAATAAATTCATAAACAATGATCATTATTTAATTTTTAAATGACTTTTGTTATAAAAAAATAAAAAAATAAATAATAAAAAAAAAAACTTGCATTGTATATAAACTATTTAAACGATTGCTAAAAATATATTCATGAGACTCATAACTGGTTTTGTGGTCGAGGATAATAATTGGAGACATCTGTGTTCTTTTCTAAATTACAGCACATCTCTTTGGAGCTGGTGACATGATCGTTTATAGACCTATCCTCATGTCATCAAACATCAACACACACTGCTGTTGGGTATGATTTGTGCAAAAGTATAAATGATCTATGTGAAACTAACGAGCAGTTAATAAACATTGTATTGAACATTCTGAACATTTTGTGTTATCAATTTATCGAAATCATAATTACACATTATTTTTAATTACCCAGCCCAAAAAAATATATCACCTTCCTATGATTAAATTCATGATTAGCATAGCTTTAAAAATACGAGCACTATCAACCTAATTTCATGAGAAAATGTAACTATTTTTTGTTTTGTCAGTTTATTGGCTATTACGTATGAAAATATATGATTTTAAAAAGGAGGCGCGACACCCCACCCAACCGTCATTGGGGGATAAGCAGATTGTACTACTGTAAATTGCACGAATGAGATCAGACGAATTAATATGAATTAGCCACTAAACCAAGAAGTTACGAATTGCTGTAAGATAGCGTTGGTAGTATATAAACATTATAATGAACATTCTGAATATTTTGTTTAATGATTTTATGATTGATGTCACAATAATTACCCATTATTTTTACCCAGTCCTGCCCCAAAAACACAATGCTTTCCTATGATTATAATCGTGATTAGCATAGCTTTTAAAATACGAGTACATAAACATTATAATAAACATTCTTTACATTGTTTTATCATTTTATTAGAAGAATTTATCATAATAATTACCTATTATTATTTTTTTACCCAGCCCCGTCCAAAAACACACGCTTTCCTATGATTACAATCTTGATTAGCTTAACTTTAAATACACGACAACCCAGAAATGCCCTTAAGAGTACTTATTTAAATGAACTATTGAAGAGCAGTTCCCTAGTATGCAAACAAAGAGGAATGACAGAGGATGAGAGTGTGTGTTTGTGTGTGTGTTTATCAGTGCACTTTTGGGTCTCAGGGCTAACAGAGGTCTTGAACTGTCTCTAGGCCTGACAGTGGCCTGAGCCCTCTGATGCCAATGTCCCCATCACTTAGAAGCCAGCCATACATACACATGAGGACCTGTCGCTACCAGGGCAACCTGTCACCTAGCAACACCTGCAGGCCAATGACACCTGTCCTCTCTTTCTCTCCAATCTCACCGCGTTTCACCTCGATGGCATACTGGCACACCCAGTGTCATCTCATGACAACCTTATGTCACGCTGTCATAGGCGGTGTCAAGCAATGCCAGGGCAATACCGCATGTCCTCATTTGTACAAGAGCAAAGAGGAGAACGCATGGCTGAAAATAAGCAAATACTCACTAAAGACATCCCATATGGAGATACTTCACACTCAAATCGAAAGTAGTAAAAGCCATAACAGAAATTGTCACAATATAATATTAGCGAGATCTAGCGCTGAATATATTGCATCACAAGTTGTCATCTGTGATCCACACTTGCAATGACAGGTGCTACTGAATACGGACAAATTTGTGACACCGGTGCTTCGCAGTCGTTAGGTTTTGCAGTTACGAAATAAGTGCTATAGGCTGTCAAGAGTTCCAGTGCCAACTTCCAGAGTGCCATCCATCACGCTGAGTTTTCTGAGAGGGAAAGATGTCCGGGTCATTTGCCGGGGAATGTACAGAATGATAGCCCATTCCACCCCAACAATGCTATATGTCTTTGTTTGACGAGGGGGCTTTGGCGCGATCACACGACGAGCACCGTCCTTCGTTCCCTGTTGCCTCCATCACACGGCCTCTGCCAAGCGCTTTGCTTTGAAGTGCATCAAAGAAAGATTGCCCTGCCCCCACTTACCATAGAGAGGCAGCGGAGAGAGGAGTGGGAGTGGAGAAGTGTTTTGCGTTAGATGAATTTTAATTGTGTCTTTTCCCAGGGCTGATGATTTTTTTTCCCGTTTAAAAGCAGAAAGAGAACGGGGAAGATGTAACTGATGAATTAGCCTTGTGAGACAGAGGGTAGTGCCATAGCTTTGTGAGACAAGAAAGAGACGGAGAAAGACAGAGACGCAGACTGACAGAGAGTGAAACAGAGAGAGGGTGGGAGATGTTACAATTGGAGATACAAAGCAAAGAGCTAAATAATCTGAAATATAATATAAAATATTATCATGCTGATTTATTTGTTTATCTATCTTTCCTAACACTCAATTCTACATACACATTCTTTTAATGCAATAATTAAAATAAAATAAAATAAAATAAAATAAAATAAAATAAAAAAAAATAAAAAAAAATAAAATAAAATAAAATAAAATAAAATAAAATAAAATAAAATAAATGCTGGGACATTTATTTATGTATCTATCTTTTGTAGGACTGTGTTTCAATATTCTACATACATATTATAAGCAATAAGAATAAAAATAATAAAATTAAAGAAAAATTTAATAAAAATTAAATTAAAATGATGTAACATGTATGTATTTATCTATCTTTTCTAACACTGTTTTAATATTCTACATCAACATTCTGTTTATGCAATAATAATAAAAACAATCAAATGAAATAAATAAATAAATAAATAAATAAATAAAAATAATAAATAAATAAATACAAATAAATAAATAAAGAAAATAAAAAATGCTGGAACATTTATTTATATTTTTTATCATTTTATTATATCTTTATACACATTCTGTTTAAACAATCATTGCAATAATAATAATAATAATGATGATGATGATGATGATGATGATGATGATAATAAAATAAAAAATAAATCAATAAATAAAATTTAATAAAAATGCTGAAACATTTATTTATTTATCTATCTTTTCAAACACTCTTTCAATATTGTACAAACACATTCTTTTTAAACAATTAATAAAAACAAATATATTATTGACAAAACAAAATAAAAAATATTAAAATATAATTTCTTTTTTTGTTTTTTTCAGAAAACAATTATATGTGAGTGGCAGAAACTGTTACTATACACAAATGTAATCACATTGCAATATAACACAAACATGCATCGCCAAACATCCACAAAATCACACAGTATTCAATGACCCTGTAAGAATATAACCTACAGTGGGGTAACACCATTAAAATAAACTCAATTAAAGACCAATAAAGTATTTTATTTAATTTATTTTCCTTTAAGATTGTTACTTTTTTCACAATTATTTTACAATCCCAAAAGATGACATTATTAACTGTCCTCATAATAGAAAGAAAGAAAGAAAGAAAGAAAGAAAGAAAGAAAGAAAGAAAGAAAGAAAGAAAGAAAGAAAGAAAGAAAGAAAGAAAGAAAGAAAAAGAAAGGACACTATACTATTGCAATAGTGCATGAAAGACATTAGTTTGAGGACTGAAACTACCATGGACAGGTAACCCAAAAGCCAGTAGAGGGCCCACCTCCCCTGAAGACAAGCTTTTCCACTATGGACCATCAGAAAAAAAAAGAAAAAAAAAAAGGCATTAGGAGACTCAACCTACCTATATAGGAAGCGGGAAGCCAAAAAGGTTGAGAAGCAGAAGCTCCACATATGCGCACAGCACTTAAAGCGTCACTCACTGCAGCGGTTTTAGATGCCGAACGGCCCAAACATACATAATGCTTACCCATTAAAGCCATGCACACTATAAAGACATAATGCCTAATTAGTCTGAGCGCATACCAAGGATCCATAAACTCACAGGAAATCCATATGGCGAACTGTGAAATGGTGGGAGTTGCAATTAGCACAGAATGAACACCTGACATGTGAAGATAAAGGAGAGCAATCAGGTAGCTTTAGCCTGAACTGTAGTCAGCCAGAGCACAGCCATCAATGCAGTCAATAAATATTTACCGGCTAAACAAAATGTCACGCTCTTCCTCTTAGTTTTGTTTGCTTCATTTGCATAGACCAGTGGTTCTCTATTGGTTTGAACACAGGACTCATTTTCTCATATCTATGGCTTTTCTATTATTTTATATTCTTTCTTTCTTTATTTATTTATTTATCTATTACTTTTTTTAGCCGTAATTTGGAAAATGGCAATGAAACTGTAGGATTACGGTTCACTGCTGTAAACCCTGCAGCCAGTATTTTACCGCTGCATTACAGAAAGGCCGTAATTTGGAAAACGGCAATGAAACTGTAGGATTACGGTTCACTGCTGTAAACCCTGCAGCCAGTATTTTACCGCTGCATTACAGAAAGGCCGTAATTTGGAAAACGGCAATGAAACTGTAGGATTACGGTTCACTGCTGTAAACCCCGCTGCCAGTATTTTACTGCTAAATTATAGAAAAGCCGTAATTTTGAAAAAGGTAAATAAACTGTAGGATTTTGGTTCACTGCTGCCAGTATTTTACCGCTGCATTACAGAAAGGCCGTAATTTGGAAAATGGTAAAGAAACTAAGATTACGATTTACTGCTGGAAACCCTGCTATAACCCTAGCAAGTTTATAATGGCATGACAGTTCAGTTAAAGCACGCAAGTAAGCTTACTCAAAATTAAGGCTATTAAGTCTCCATGCATAAACTATATTTTAAACATGTAAAGCATTACAAAACCAGGAAATTTATTTCATAAAAATGGGTGTCCACACACTGCATTACACACTGAATATGACTAAAGGTTACAGCATACTGAATCCGTAATTTTTACACGTTGAAAACTAAATTCGACCTCACGTTATGTCAATCGTATTGTTATACTGTCTCCGAAACTTTCCTTCATTATAAAAAATTCAAATTAGGTTAATATTTTTTTTCTATTTTTTGTATCAGAAAAATAATGTTGCAAGGTTAAGAGCCACCGTTCAAGCACAAGGCAAAATAAAGTTGAGCCTTTAGCACAGATCACTTTATAACGAACATTGCATAAAGACAGAATGTGGCGAACAGTTGAGAACCCTTATATGCTGGCTTTAGTGACTGGTGCGCTTCTCCACTGTTGCTGTGTGTGTGTCTGTCTGTCCATATTGAAGTGTGTGCTGTTCTCTTAAATTGACTTTTTTTTTTTTAAATGGATTAATTAATATGCATCGAAAAATCGATAGATTTTTTGGACATGAATAGGAAAAAAACACATGAAAATGTTGGGCTTCAGTGTGCAAAGACCTTAATACTGATGAAGAAACCGTCTAATGGTAATAACAATACAAAATGAAAATTAAGTGCAATTTTAGGGCTATGAAAGCAAATCTGTTAATGAAACATATTTAAATTGTTCCTGATTTAAGTAATGAATGTGGTACCTGCATGCAAGTGATTTGCAGCTTGTACTAGGAGAGGCAATTTATTGGAACTTTCCATTAATTTCTTGACTTACTAATTGACATCATAACTGCAAAGCTGCATACTCATAATTTCTTTTCGCACTTTATTCATAATGAAGTGGTGTCCAGCGTGTGCTGCAGCATTTGCTTGTGCTGTTGAAGAGATACTGAATTGGGACAGTGTGTTTTTCTTAGGCACTCTTTATTTGAACCAGGTCAGACAAAATTGTCAACAGCTTTCACGTATGACTTTAAAAATAAGTTTTCAGTTACAAAAACAATCTTCAACCCACTCAAAATGGTCGTGCAACCCACGTTTTGGTCACAACCCACCAGTTGAAGAACATACAAGTATTAAATAAATAAATAAATAAATAATAATATAATACATTATACTTTACCAAGGAGCAGGAAATATTTTTGTATAAAATAAATACATAGTGTTATTTTATTTAACACAAAATATTTATTTATTTTATTTTATTATTTATTTGTTTAACGATTAAAAATTATTCATAAATAAATAAGTAATAAATAATAATAATAATAATAATAATAATAATAATAATAATAATAATAATAATAATAATAATAATAATGTGTGCTATTTATTTATTTATTTATTTAATGCTTTATACGTTACCAAGGAACATTTTTGTACAGAATAATTACATGGTGTTATTTTATTTAGCACAAATCCATACAATTGTAATTATTTACACAAAAAAATCAAGTCACACCTTTTTTTCAGGATTAACAAACATGTTTCTTTAGCATCAAATGCACATATTAGAATGTTTCTTAAGGGTAATGTGACACTGACAACTGGAGTAAAGACTTTTTTGGCCATTGCAAGAATGAAATGAGAATTCATAATGCATAATATTGAAGATTTATATATATTTTCATTCATTCATTCATTTTCTTTTCGGCTTAGTACCTTTATTAATCCGGGGTCATACACTACGCACATACACTACGGATAATTTAGCTAACCCAATTCACCTGTACCACATGTCTTTGGACTTGTGGGGAAAACCGGAGCACCCGGAGGAAACCCATACGAACGCGGGGAGAACATGCAAACTCCACACAGAAATGCCATCTGACCCAGCCGAGGCTCGAACCAGCAAACTTCTTGCTGTGAGGCGACAGCACTACCTACTGCTCCACCGCGTAGCCATAATATGTAAGTCTATTTTAGTATTTTGTTTAGTGTTAATAAATAGTGCACCAATATAAATCATATCAAAAAGCACGAAAGGAAGAAGAAACACAATACACAAATTGTGAGTCTGCATGTAATCTTTGAGAGCGCTCAAGATATTTGTGTGTGAGCAGTGCATATTTGAGAGCGTGAGAAAATTTGGTGCGAACAGCACATATTTGAGAGCTCGCAAGGAGTTTTGTCCACAAACAGGAAATCGGTGCACGAGCATCACACAAGGTAGAGAGCAAAGTTCTTCAACGTTACATGAAGAAAACAACATTATTGTTTGTATGAAGTAGCCTACTTCATTGAGAATATGTGCTACCATTTTACATTGCTGTTAGACGGATTTGCATCTCAATCTCTCCAGCACACACGATTCAATTGACAAAATACCAATTTCACTCAATTTTACAGGAGCTGTTGGTCTACTGCTGCCTCATTGAGGTAGTTTATGTAATTTTGGTTAATCTCAAGTTGATCACCGAAGCCATAACATAGCACAACTAAACTTAATGAATTAGACAGCAGTGGACCTGCCATTTCTGTGTGATGTGAGGCAAAATGGAATCTATTGTGGAGGAACTCGTTCTTGTGCAATATGCTGTGGAGACGAGAGGCAGCACTGTTCAGCACTTTTTCAGAAAATTACATTCGTATTTTTATGTATCTGAGCAATGTTCTTTCATAAAAAAAGGTTTGTTTAATAAATACGGATCTCACAACCATACATAGTCTGTATACATTTTATTTGTCTGTTAACAAGACTCAAAAAGACTTGAAAGTCAAACTGTAGGACTTTGGACTTGACTTGAGACTTGTTGGCCTTTGACTTGGGACTTGACTCTGGACTTGCCTGTCTTGATTCGGGACTTGAGGGCAATGAATTGTGACCTGCCAAACAATGACTTTGTCCCACCTCTGGTGAGTACAGTATATTGGGCTGTAGTGGTACATTGTGAGTTGTTATAAGGTGAAGAGAGCCATAAAATCACTTAAAAGATGAACCAAACCTTACTTCAACTCTGCAGGTAACAACCATTCTAAATGGCCAACACTCTCCGAGGCTAGAGTAAATCTCTTACATAAAACACCATGTTGTGAGCTTCGTGTGTGTGCGTGTTTGAGCAGAGTGTGCGCGCTGCGAAAAAATTGTTTACCCAAAATGTTTGTGCACTTTCATGTAAATAATGCATATATTGTCCCTTTCCAATCTATCCACCAGAACCCTCCACAGTAATTAAAGTCTTTTAATATAGAAAATTAGACTGTGTGATCTTTATATAGCAGCTAATTAACAGGGAACAAGTCCTCACTAATGAGACCCCAGGAAAGTAAGCGGCCGAAAAAAATTAACAATTGCCAAGTTACACCTAAAATACAGGGTTTGCATATTCACTTTACGGTAAAGTCAGCTAGGGTGATAGTGTGGTCATGACCCTAAAACCACAGATTAACTAAAGTGAATAACAAGAAATGTAATATGTCCTAGTTTTATAACTGAAACTATTAAAAAAGGGTTCTAAGTAAAAAGTAAAGAATACAAAATACAAAATAAAAATAAAAGAATAATAGCTAATGAATGTCTCTGTGTTGTTATTGTAAACTAAAACTATTTCACAATTTTTACTTCACTAGCTGGCCTTCATTACATGCACTTCCCTAAACATCACTCCAATCCCGGGCGAGCCCCCATGTGTAACTCTGAGCTGGGATGGAACCGGTGATTCTTTGCATGGAAGTTGGTTGCTCTAACAAGAAAGCTAAAGACCATGACCTCTAGCATCTATCGCTATAGCACCTTTTGAGGTCAGAGGAGTGAGGTTTACCTGCATACTGTAGCACTTCACTAGCTGGCCTCCGTTACACTCACCCCCCTAAATCTTACTCCCATCCCGGACGAGCCTCCCATGTGTCCTACTCCGTCCAACCCAGTCTGAACTGGGATCGAACTGATGATTCTTTGCATGGGAGTCGGTTGCTCTAACAGGAAGGCAAAAGACCATGGCCTCCAGCGTCTGTCGCTAGATCACTTTTTGAGATCAGAGGAATGAGGTTTACTCTGCATAGCACTTCACTAGCTGGCCTCCATTACACTCACCCCTCTAAACCTCACTCCCATCCCAGACGAGCACCCATGTGTAACTCACCGGTCCTACTGCAACCATCCAAGACTGAGCTGGGATGGAACTTGCAATTCTTTGCATGGGACTTGGTTGCTCTAACAAGAAAGCTAAAAACCATAGCTCAATTGTGTTGAATAGTATAAATTACTCAATATTTATATGTATGGAATATTATAGTTGTATAATACCTGTAAGTAGGAAGTTCCTAACAAAACTTGATGCATTACTTTTTATTTTTTTTAGACTACAACAAATGTGTTTAGTTCCGACAATAAAAGTCAATAAAATGCTAAATCCACTTGTGTGTATAGAAACATGCTCAGATGGACAGAAAACACACACACAAATACATTTTTGTCTTGTTTACATACAGTTTCAAACACAACACTAATGTTACACAATGGTCCCCTATAGGACGAACTTGTCTTAATTATTCTGAAAAAAAAAAGTCATGTAGAATAATTCCATCTAACACTTTAACTCCAAGATCAACAGGAAGCAAGCACTCGCACAACGCAACAATTTGCACACATCTTTTCTAATAATATCCAGTGCAAACAACACATTTTACATCTGCAGGTAAAAACCGCCTTCAGTCAATAAAGACGTCTTTCAGACCAATGAATGTGATAGTGGATGATTTCCAGCTATTTATTTTCTGAGGGTCTCACTCTTAATCTTTTGAAACTTGTAAAGGTAGCTTAGTTTAAGAAAGAATAGGTCCAGTGGCGGGAATGTGGTGTCCTTTTTCTCGATTTACCACATTATTGGATCAAACACGTCTATCTTGCCTTTGCGGGAACAATAGACTCCTCTATGCTCCGCTATCGGGGACGGACGGAGAGCGGCACCAGGGAAACGGGATTCCTGAGCGGCTAAACTGAGAGGCGGGTATTTTCTCCCTGATCGGGTTCCTTCAGAAGCGCAGACTCTTGTTCGCTGCTAACCGGGCGAGAGGTAATTAGGCCCGGCTTCACAAAAGGCCCCACACTATGAGAGCAGACTGGATGACTCATTAGGAGATGAGAGATTAGATTAAGCTTAGGTATCCTCAGACCTCTGCTGTACACCTGCCCGCTGGAGCACACAGCCAGCCAGGTGATCCCTCCTCTATCTCTGTGGCCCTCTGGTTACCTGACCCACACGAGAAGGTCAGACTCCCCTGGGGCGACTAATGGATGTTAAAGGAAGAAGAGGGCAGGAGGAGCTGAATTTCAATGCTGGCAGTCACATCCTGGGGTGCGTTTTCCCGAACAATGTTGTAACTGGCTGTTTGATGCTGTGTCAACACCGTGTCAAGGCAAAGACAAAATTATTATAGCAACAAATCTGTAACAGTTATTTGGAACAATATGACTATTTGGAACATTTTAACGTTGTAGACAACATGAGAGACAGTAGTCACATTCAGTGTATTTGCTAAAGCAATGAAGTATGTTGCATTGTTGAAATAACTAAATAGTCAGTCATAACTATTGATAGTTTTCATGTGATATCATATCAGAATCAGAATCAGTTTTATTGCCAAGTGTGCTTCACACACACAAGGAATTTGTTTTGGCTACAGAAGCTTCCAGTGTACATAAAGTGACAACACAAAATAAATCTGAAAAAATAAAATAATAATAATAAAAAATGATGAACATTAAACAGATGCGGTTAGTGAAGAAACCTGGATGTTGAGTTGTATGTACAGATTGTTATAAATATACAGGTTATAAGGTGCTGTGTACAAGTGTGAATGTAGAAAGTATTGCATTGTATATTGATATAAGGTGCTGTGTACAAGTGCGTATGAGAAAGTATTGCACATATTTATTGCACAGTAGGGGAATATTTAACTGTTCATAAGGTATCATTAGGGTAATGCCCCCCTGGTGGGCAAAACATCACTTTCTTACGCTAACCGCCAAGTCACAAGCTGATTTCTATTTTTTAGCCAAAAAGCTGAATGATTGTTGTGCAGTAAGATATAGTGTTACTAACTAATGTAAAAAGTAAAATTAGCAGAAGTGAACAATAGATTTTGGCTATCAGTAAATATTAATCTAAGCAAAAGAAGTTGACCTCAAATATGAAAGCATACATATGTGCGATAACGCTCTAATAAATGACCAAAATCGCTGAGGTGTGGAGTCAAATTTAAGCTCTGAAAGTATATGAATCGCAAGAGCCCACAATGTACAGTTTGTGATCATATCTGTTTTGTTGACATGTGATCCAAATATTTGTTGCTAGAAAGAGATGGAAACATGACCAGATTGAGCTGTGTTTCTATTAAGATCCCAGTAGCTACCATTATGGCCCAATTGTTTGCCCGTCAGGACACTGCACAGGTCACATGACTAAAAACTAAAAATTTAAAGAGAGTGAAGGGATATTCATTCATTCATTTTCCTTCGACTTAGTCTCTTATCAGAGGTCATCACACCGGAATAAACTGCTAACTATTCCTGCATATGTTTTATGCAGCGGATGGGTCTGATATGGAGTCCAACACTGGGTCTGATATGGAGAAACTTCATTTAATTGAAAAACAATAACCCAATGTTTGTCCATATTTCACACAATATTGAGTTATGACAACCCAGCATTATTAGAGAGTGTAAGAATTATACTTCTAACAACAGTTTGAGAGCTGTAGGGCCAACCACACAGTTTCCTGGTGCTTTTTGTAAATGCTCATTGCAACTATGAATTGAATAAATTGTTAAACTATGCTGGCAACAGAACTTGCAAACTGTGATGGCATGTAAATTGTGTTTGCCAAAAAAGTAAATAAATACTAACCTGTTGTGTCATTTGATTGGCACTAGATTTACAGTATTTTGTGTATGACAAGGGTGACCTTAATGAAAAGTTGCATTTACGGGTTTTGTTTCAAGAGGCTTTAACAGACCGGTTAAGCAGCAAGAGTCAACATCTGTCATAGACAGGATTGTTAAACAATCAAAACACTTTTTGTCTCTTAGAGAACAAAGCAATTCTTTGAGTGACAGTGTTCCCATCTACACAATTAGCCACATTGTGTAAAGGCGGCGTGTGGGACTGCATGCATGCAACACCTGAATAAGCAGAAAATAGTTGTGCTGAAACTTTTGAAAAGGGCTTGACAGTTTAGTAAAATCTTAAAAGTTGATCCCTTTACACACAAAAATCACAGCTTTTATTCTATGGCCTTTCAACACACTGTAAAGTCTACAGTGTAGAACAAAGTGACACAAGAAAATGCATCTGTATAAGCAATGAATGAACATTACTCATTATTCACTAACAGTAGATCATGTGACAGTCTACATGACAATGTTATTTACAATATTTTACTGTTTTAATATATCTATAATTTGTTTGCAGATTTATGACAGAAGTATTTTATGTTCACTAAGGTTGAACTCATGTGATATACACAACAATGTAAAGCAAGGGTGGGCAACATTAGACATTTAGCCATATGAATCTGGGGCGGTTTTAGAGGGTCAGACCAATACAGTTAATTTGTTTTCCCCCAAAAAAATTAAAAAAAATTCTGTAAAACTATTCAATAAATATTCATAAACACTCTAAAGTAATTATTTTTTTTCAAAAAATCAATTTTACACAACAAGTATTTTAAAAGATCAGCATCACAATATCAACTCCATATAAATGCCACAAGGTTGTTGTTGCTTAGTTATTTTCATTTGGTCATTCATTCACTTATATTTTTATGTTTAGTGAGAGAATTCTAGCCTGTGCTGGGCTGAAGTGCATTGAAGTCAGGTTAAATGTGAGGTGGATATGTGATGTAATGATCCTCACTGAGAAAGGATCTGTCTCTGGATTAGTTAAATTGTTAATCTGTGGTAATTAGTCTACCTTTATTACTGTGTAATGCCATACAAAGTGTGAAGCTTCCTGGCTGGTTCTGGTCTCGTGACTCGTGGTTCGTTCATGCCACTCTAAAAAGTTAACATTTTTTCAACTCGCGGCACCTGGAAACGCAAGCGTGACAAACCGCATGTGTATCCCTTCCTATTTGCGCACTGAACATGCATATCTCCATTTGAAATAACAAAAGTGAGTGCGCAAAATATGCTATATGTGAAAGTTCCCTTTTGTTGACTCGCAATATCAGACCTGCACATTGCAAGGCCCTGTTTGCGGATAAATTAAAATTAAATAAATACTTCACGCGGGCCGTTCAAAGAAGTCCAGTGGGTCGCTTGTGGCCCAGAGGGCAGTAATGCCCAGGTTTGTAAAGTGCACATTTATTTATTTACTTATTTTTACATTATTATTATTTAAATAGTCACTTGAGCCTTCAGATATCGTCCTTCAGATACGTTCATTTTGCATGAACTGTGACTGAGACTTATTTTCTAAGATAAAACATATTTTTAAAATATATCTATTTATTTCCTTGCATTTTTAGAAATGTCTTCAGTCACTTTTAAACAATTTAAATATCCTAAAACTTGGTGAGATTTAGGCATGGTAAAATTCCCAGCATGATTTATCTAATCGGCATGCGCCTGTTTTAAAATAAATTACAGTAGAAGTCAGAATTATTAGCCCCACTTTCATTTTCTTTTCATTTTTTAAAGATTTCCCAAACGCTGTTTAACAGAGCAAGGACATTTTCACAGTATGTCTGATAATATTTTTTTCTTCTGGAGAAAGTCTTATTTGTTTTATTTCGGCTAGCATAAAAGCAGTTTTTTTAAATTTTTTAAAAGCCATTAAGGTCAAAATTATTAGCCCCTTTAAGTTATTTTTTCGCTAGTCTACAGAACAAACCATCGTCATTTAATAACTTGCCTAATTCTCCTAACCTGCCTAGTTAACTTAATTATCCCAGTTAACCCTTTATTGTCACTTTAAGTATAGTAGTATTTATACTTTTTTGTATAGTAGTATCTAAAAAATATTAAGTCAAATAGTATTTACTGTCATCATGGAAAAGATAAAATAAATCAGTTAACAGAAATGAGATATTAAAACTATTATGTTTAGAAATGTGTTGAAAAAATCTTCTCTCCGTTAAACAGAAATTGGGGAAAAAATAAACAGGAATAATTCTGACTTCACTGTATATTTAAAAAATGGAATTGTTATTTCCATGTTTATTTAAATAATTAAATAGCAAATTTGCGATGTGGTCCCCTTTGAACCTTGTATAATTTATTCCACATTGACTGATCTTGTGTATGAAAACCGAGCACTGGACTGAAATGTAATTTGCACAGTGTTTGCTCAGCCTTAACCCTTGTGCACACAAAGCAAGCTTTGACATGTTAAAAGTCCTCTAAAAACCCGAGAACTCTTATCTCACAACACAACAGGCAATTGGTCACCTCAGAAGCCGAGAATGATTTGCTTAGAGGATGAAGGGGGATCTTTACTTTTCTTCACTCTCTCTCTCCTGAAACCCCCTTTTCCCTCTCTCTCTCTCTCTCTCTCTCTCGCTCTCTCTCTGTGTCCTGCAGTCGGCACATTGCCCAGGTTTGCCTCATTTAAACTGTCTTCACATTGGCAGATTTGACAAGCAAGCAAAATGGCCAGGTTCCTCTGTCTCGCCCACTGCTCAGAGGAGACTAAATGAACCGGCCGTCAAAAGCCAGTCAAACCAAACTGTCAGGCCAGACACAGCGCCTCAGCTTGCCATGTATGCTCGGGGTCCAGTGTATAGAGAGGTACGTGAGGAAATAATGAGCAGAGAAGACTAATGAACACGCTGAATGAAAAGTACAAGGGTGGGGGGGTTACGTTCAAATGCCAAAACGTTCTTTTTTAAGGGTCTACAGAAGATGAAAAAAAAATTGGCAGCAGTCTTTCACCACGTGCTATATGGGGAGCTGGAAAGAGAAGCATATATTCTTATGCTTTGTATCGAAATGATGACATAGTGTTGCAATTCTTTCATTGAGCTAATGTCTATAGTTTACAATAGTTAAGAAATTGGCTACAGAGTACACATATAAACAATTGTTAGCCAAACATGCATCAAGGATCAAAAACATTAACTCACACAACAGGTGAAGCAAATATTGCTGATAATTTTCTAAAAAGGTTACATAAGGTCTGAATAGATTGTGTGGTAAGAAACAACCATAATCAAGATCTGACCAACATTAGATTATGACAATGTCAATGTGAGTGGGTCAGAGTTTGCTATGGCAAGGTGAGTGGGTCATAGGGTGCTTTCACACCTGTAGATCCATTGTTTTGTTCCAAAATAAGGATTAAAATTGGTACAATGTTTATATTTGTGTCTTTGGTGCGGATCGCTTTCACATGGCAATGTCACATGGCACATGGCAATATCTAAAACAAGTCACGTGTGAGTAAAATGTCTTCACATTGGTCAGAGTTTAAGGGTTTATTTTTTTAGCGTACCATGGATTATTTTCAGCTGTCATACTTCGTTATTTTATTCCATGATAAGCAGTAAGACATAACTGAAAAGGTGCACTTTAATTTTGACACCCACAGACATAGTCACCGAAAATAAGTCAGAGAGGTAAGACTTTCTCATACATAGCCTCATTTCAGTTGTCAAGTTTTGTAAAAATATATTTACTGAATCAATCAATCTATTAAAAAACAAACAAACAAACAAACAAACAAACAAACAAACAAACAAACAAAACAAAACGTTGGCTACAATTATGCATTATAGGCTCAAATTATATAGAGAAATAACAGATGAACCGAGACTGCAGACCATGAAGCAGATGTTGATCTTTCTCCAAGGTGTCAATGCACAAATTAACAAAACAATAGGCCTAATACAAAATATTATAAGATTAAAATATAGAAAATTATCAGATGGTAATTTCTGTCAATTTTCCTAAAGGATAAACAGCACTCGGTAATATTTCAACATGCTTTTACTTTCGTATTCAACATGAAATGCACATTTCACCAGTACAAATGATATCCCACCCTACTCATCATTCTTTTTTCATATAGCCATATATATGGCTATTACACAACCAAAACACTGTAATATACCCTGGGTTATTAGTTCGTTGGATCGTTTTGCTTTCTCACTACAATAGATCCACTCCAGAGTTCGTTTTAATCGAGCAGAGACCACCTCATTAAAGCGATCTTGGACCGATTGATTACACGCGGAACCGAGCACGATTGCTGGATTCACATATGCCAAACAAACCGCTAGCTGGGCAACAAGTTCCAAAACAAATGTCTAGGTGTGAAAGTACAGGTGGCATGGTGAGTGGGTTAGTGTTTCCATGAAACAACAAGGCTGAGTTACTACTAATCAGCCATCTTGTAAATTTACCAACAGTGGTCAACAGGGACAAAATCAATGGTTGAAGGAAACAAAGGCTATCCTGTCTGTTCAAAGCCAACATGCGGTCTATGACACAGGCCAGACACACATTTTAATGATTGTTAAAAAAGGAAATGTGTTGCAGGCCTACTGGAGTGCATGTGATCACACCTGTCATTGTCCACAGTGACTACAATTGATTGGCGAGCACTGGAACCAAATATTGGAGCAGTGGAAGATCCCTTGCTCCAATAAGTCCTATTGTCTTTTACATCACATGGACAGCTTTGTGCATATGCTCTATTTATCTGGCGAAATGATGGCACCTAATGCCTACTGGGACATTGACAAGCCAGCGGGGGGATAGTGATTCTACCTACTGTCCCTAAACAATGTTGTAAACCAGCTAAGCATTTTCATGACAATAGTGTTCACACTGCACACATTGCTCAGGAATGTTTTGATGAAGAGTTGATGAAGAGATAATAAGCTATTTGTCTCATAAGCTATAATAAGCTATAATAAGCTATAATCTGTTTCATATCTTAACCTAAAAGACCTGAAAGATCTGCTACTAAAAGCTTTCTGTCAGATACTATTGAAAACCTTAAGGGGTCTTGTAGAGTCCGTGCCTTGGTGAGCCCAGCACTGTTTAAGCAGCACCCAGGAGACTTACAGTATATTAGTCAGGTGGTCAAAGCTTTGGCTCATTAGTGTATAAAGGTCATAGTATACTTCAAGCGAAGTCAAACAATGAACTGAAATGATGTATTTCAAACAAAATTTGGACCAAATGATGCTCAATTTGAGTTTGTGTGGGCAGTTCAAAACAGCTCAAAAAAAGCTAACGTTGAGCTGGCATTGGTCCATGGCGATTATGGAATAGGTGGGAGTGTTCTGGAACTCCACCCAATTGATTTGTATCTCATATCTACTAAGGTCAGACAGAAGAACATCCAACACAACAACACAAAGTCAACAACAGGTATGCACTTGAGTAGCAGAACTGGTACAGATGTATCTGCACCAGTACGATTGCTCGTGGAGAGATTTGAAATACTCAGAGAGGGTCACACACAAGATGAGAAGCACCGAAGTGTGCATAGCACATAGCACGCTATGTCTTTTAAAGTTCTAAACACTGTTCCATTTCGATGTCTGTCTGTGGCAAATAGAAAACAATGTAAAGGCAGAATGGAGAAGGCTGTTTGCTCGATGTTTATGAAACTCTTCTTGACTTTTGTGATTTTAATTGGTTTACATTTTAAATATCTTTATTGTATATATACATATATATATATATATATATATATATATATATATATATATATATATATATATATATATATATATTTTTTTTTTTTTTTTTTTTTTCTGTCAATGTAATGTAATTTCATTCTGCATTACCTCTACTGTGACAAAATAAAGGAAATGTATGTGTTTAGGGGGACACGCGAGCAACATGGCACATTTACATCCCCATCTATTGCAGTGCAGGGATGTCGGAAGGACAAATAAAAGGTTCGAAAACAGTTTACAGTTACTCAACCTTTAAAAAAAAATGCTTTGCCCTCAAACGAAGTACAAAAAAAGAACTTAAGGGCATTAAGTCCAAACACTAACCCTACATTTGGTATATTAGATGGCAAACTTAATCGTTTTATGTTTGTAATCACTCGAAATCTAATTATCAAGTAAAACAGGTCATTCTCAGTTGAAAGCTGAAATATTAAAGATGGAGCACTAAATGATTACACAGAAGTCTACTATAGTCATGTTTTCCATTATGTGCTCTATGCTTGCTACATTAGTTTCTTTATTAGTTTAGTTTATTTTCCTTTTTAGGTTATCGCATAAAACGATGGATAAAAGTGAAATAATATAAATAAACCCTCATTTAAAAAACTAATAAATATGCATATTAAAAAAGTCACTGAGTTATTTTATTATGATAGCAAGACATGGATTTAAACTACAATTAAAGCATATAAATATAAAAGATGAATATAAAACAGACAGTTTCTGGATGTTTCACCAAGTAACAGTAAATTTAACACTTTAAGATCTTTTTAAGACCATTATAAATGAAATTTCAGACTTAGAAAAAACTCTTAACATTTGTTTTTCTATAAGGGTCATAGACTGTAAAAAGATATGGATGTAGTTTTCGTGATGTCACCCATAGGTTTCTGTAGAGTGCAAATGAAGCAACAAGTTGGCGTGGCCAATCGTCGCCATCTTGTTTGCATGTCATCGCACCCACAGGGGGTGACCAAATAAGGGCAAAGAGGCGGAGTGTGAGCGGAGCTACAAATGCCTGCTAGCATTGTGCTTAGGCTTTTCTTTTCAATACTTCATTGTTGTATTACATTGAGCCACTAAGCATTGTTTGTATGACGTTTTTCTACAGGAAGAAATAGCAAATTACTTCCAAATTTTTCAAATATAGTCTGTGTTAGTAAATGCAAGGATATTTATGAAATCCAGGCAAAACACTGTATGACAACGTTTCATATGACTGTTTTATAGCCCACAGCTAATCAATCTGTCATATTATGAAGTGCATTACAGTTCTAAAGAAAAGTATAAATGATAAATGATCTTAAATAAAACAAACACATTTATAGATATGGTATACAAGTATATATAATTTCATATATAATTGGCCAATTTACCATTGCAGTCAGAAAACATCTGGATTTCCTGGAGCCAGCCACCAAAGGTGAGTAGATGAATAGCAGTTTTAGTTACTTCCGTATTGGCTTCCCGAGGGAGAGTGGGAGGTTGCCCTTGATGACTGCCAGTAAAAAATATTTTTTATTTCCCCCATTAAAATTCAAACACTTATTTATAGAAAATGTTATTTTAAGAAAGACAATTAAACTAAATTGGTCAATAGAGTTTAAAAATAAAACTTGTTAAACTTTTTTTTTAAGTTGTTTGTTGTACTGATTGAGTAGCTTTACATGGGCAAAGAAAATTTAAGACTTGTTTAAAATTACTTAAAACTTGCAACACCATAATTTAGTGAATATAATACATTTTAAGGCCTTTAAGACCTTTTAAGGTTTTTGAAATTAAGACAATTTAAGACTTTTTAGGACCCAGCGGAGACCCTGATAAAAATACAAAATTATCTTGTGTTTGGACAACTGGACTAATCAGGAAACCAATTTTAAATGTTAACAA